>NW_026623831.1:51451-200034 GCF_030028575.1 Malurus melanocephalus | reverse complement strand
TTTTTTTTTTTTTTTTTTTTTTTTTTTTTAATCTCTGTGGAATTGGTCTCGCAAGCGATCGGGATTGTTTTTAATATGTCAAAATGTGTCTGCTGACGCCACTCCTGCTCTTCGGATTTGCATTTTTTCAAGTCTATGGTAAGTTCGCCTATTTTAGATATGTCATTTCTGTGCAGAAATCCCCTTCATCTGAATCTGATTTGGGACAGCACATGGATGGCATTATAAGCTTTAACGTTACAGAGCCTTAAGTTTGTTCTTGGTATAAAAATGGTATTTGGGGAGGGAGGGGTCGGAAGAGGGAGAATATATGTTTCCAATAAGCAGTCCTTCCCGTCTCCTAACTTAGCGGAAAAGCGGCTTATGAATGGAAGCATGTCAGCTTGAGGTGGCGAGCAAAAACTACCGTGATAAATCTTTTATTTGGGGGTGGCGAGCGGGAAGGGGAACGGAAAAGCAGAGCGCTGCTCTAGCTGGTATTACTTTGCCGCCTTCTATTGTTAAACTTTCCACCGGGAGAGCCAGCTGATGAAATAAATAGGTTAGCTGTGCCTCGGGTCCAGGTGAGGAGCACTGGCGGATTTCCAGAGTCCCTCACCGCCTCGTTCGGCGCTGGCGAGCGGCAGGAAGGGAGGGAGGGAGGCGGGCTGGGAGCGCGGGGCGGCGGCAGCGCGGTCCCGACCGCCCCGCTCCGCCTCCTCCCATCCCCGCCGAGCCGGGCAGGTGGGGCCGCAGCGTCTCCCCGTCGGCTTTATCCTCATTCCGAGCTTCCCCGAGGGAGGGTTTTCATAAAGCTTAGCAACGTCTGGGGAAAGGGTGGGTTTCCTTGCACACACCGCCCCCCTCCCTTTGGATGTGCTCTGCAACGTTTCTTGTGGTTTTCGAGTTTAAGTACTGGATGGGGAGCTGTAAATTATCTTGGGGAAGTACGGTTTAGCAGGGCGAGAACTTCAGTGCAAGGGTAAATTGCCTTTCAGAGTAGGGGTGGGCGCTGTGCTGCTGCTSAGGCAGTGGATGCACTACAGCAGCTCAAGCACGCGGCTAGCAGCGAGCATCCGGCTCTGCTGACAGTGTGCTGGCACCAAATGCTCGGCAGTCCACCTAGCATCGGGTATTTGCAGCTCTAACGAGTCCTTTAGGCTTGAGGGGAGTGTAGTGTCTGGGACCCTCGATGTTTTTGCATGTGTGTCAGAGCAAACTTCGTTCCAAGAAGCAGTTYACAGCATTTACTGTACCAGTCCCAAGGCAGGGGCTCGGGATTTATTGTTTGCAATCGCAGGCTGCTTTGGGTGTTTCTCCATCACTCCTAGCAAGAAAGGAGGCAAAATAGAAAGAGTCACAGATTCAAGTGCCGCTTTACCTTGGTTGCAGAATATGCTCTGCAGTTTAATACTCAGTTTGGTCAACCGATCAGAAAATTTCTGCATAATGCTAAATGTATGCACATGCTAAACTGAATAGGAGAAGTTCTACTGTGAAATTATTTAAAGGGCATTTGTGTCTATCAGTGCAGTCATAGTTTAGAAAGGGTTTTAGTGTTATGTTTTGCGTTATTTTTCTTGCTGTAACAAAAGATGCTTAAGACCRCCAAAACTGGATAAATCTTTGTATACAAACTGCAAACATCAGGTCATAGAAATATAATTATTAGTAAGTGTTTTAAATTGTATGTAGCTAGAAGGAATACAATTAAAGTGCTCAGTGGAAGTGAYAGAGTGAATCAGAGTAGCTTGATGTTACAGAATGTAATTAAAGTACCAGGCTGTTTGGAGATATATGAAACAAATGCAATTAACCAGCTTGCTGTAACGACAGGAGCAAGACATAATTTATTCGAGTTTTGTCATGGGGAACATACKTAGAACCTTTGTTCTGGTTTAGCCTTATGAGGGTGGGGCGGTGCAGGTGAAGCACAAGGCTAATTTAGAGCCGGACCATTAGGAAAAATCACCAAGAAGCTGCTTGGAATAGATGGGATAYTCCCCTTTTGTGGGAAGTCATTGCAGAGACTGGCAAGTTTGCCTACATTAACAACTCTCTGAAATAAATAAATAAAGAGCTTTGTGGTTAGCACATCATGACCAAGTAGATATAAGCTGTTATTGTCGAAATGACTAACAAGTAGCTTTGAAGAAATACTGGCAGGCAAGCTTGGCACCCAGTGCTTTTGTCTCTTTAGAAGCATAGTAATTAGGATCGCATCTTAAGCTGACATATACCACTAGTTGCTTTGAAAAGATCTCTATCAACATCAGCACCATTTGTAATGCTGTAGCTTAAGAATAAAAGGCAAAACCCAACAGTCCTCTTGTTTAATAGGTCCTTGGTTTGAAAGTTTGAAAGTTACCTCTTGGTGCATTTCTGGGTTTGAGGGGTTTTTTGTTGCTGGTTTGGCTGGTTTTTTTGTTTGTTCTCTTGGCAAGAAGTCCAGACGTAGACACTGTAGCATTTGAGGCATGTTAACCATCCTTGTCCCACTGAGTTTAATTTAGTGATTCAAAAGCGATATAGATCAAAATTTTGTTTTTCTTCTAAAGTTATGTTTGCTGTCCATGGCTTTTGGAAACCTGAAAATTGCAAAGCCCAAGAAAAGTGGCAGAAAACATGTAATACATGCATATMAGTAGATTTTAGATGTTTTATTACTGTGCTTTTGATTTTTCTGTAACGCTGCCCATGTTCTTACACTCTGATCAGGGAATAACTTCAGTTCTCTTCAGTTGTCAATTTTGGTTACTGTTCATGACAAAAAAACAAAAAACAAAAAAAATCAAACACAAAAAATCCCAAATACCAAAACACACACAAGTCCCCCATCCCCCACTATCCAGAGTCTGTACCATAAAGTAAGCCATTAGTTACTTGAGTTAAAAGAGTTACATGTGGGTTTTTAATAGTGTTCAGTTGRTTGTTCTTTCATTGTTATGTGTTTTGTTATCTTTCTATCATTAATAAAACTTAAAAGAATGTATATTATCAGAAAAGTTCACACTAATGAACTGATGTGAACACGTTTTGGTGGGCAGACCCTGGCCTGGTAGGACTCATAAGTACTTTCAGTGAAAATGACAACCTTTTATGTCAGAGCTGGGTTTAGTCCCTTGAAAACTACAAGTGTGATGCTTTTGAATGGGTGAAAGTGTTTAAGATTTGTGAGAATAAATCTGGGAAAACAGCATTTTATCTCCGTATTAATATATTTCAGGAGTATTTTTTTCTTAATGGAAAGTGTGCATCTGAAATGGTGTGGTGGCTGAAACGTTCTGTATTTATTTTTCTTTTTTTTTTTTTTTAATTCTTTTTTTTTCTTCATGTTTTTTTTTTTTTTTAATTCTTTTTATTTCTTCATGCCAATGAACCACACATCTGTGGCCTTGTGCAGGTCCCTGTTGCCTGTTGGAGAACATGGCTTACATATAAAGCTGGAGTATATTCTTCCAATGAGTATTTGAGCTGACAGGGTCTTGATCTCTCATGTGAGTTTTGCTGTTGATGGATAACCTTTGCTTCTGTGGAATGTGTGCATTTTAATGCTTTAAGAGTGAAATTGTGGAGAGTGCAGTTTTGTTTCTTCTACCTTGTCCTTCCATTGGACCCAGTTCTGCAGGGCATTTAAGTGCTTCCATTTCACTGAAGTTAATAAGAATTTAAACACGTTTCAAGTTAATAATGTGTTTTAAAACTTTGCTGAGTAAGGATTTATGCCTATGATGACAGGTTTTGCTGAATTAGTCTTAAGATTTTGCTTTCTTTACTTTCTATCTAAGTCTCATTGCAGCAGTAAGTTTTTATATGCAGAAGATAAGCACTGAGAGAACCCTGTCATTGTACTTCCAGAGATGGATTTGCTTGAAAAATAATAGGATAATGCAGATACTTAGGTTTGTACCTTTGATTTGAAGCTCTGCAAAAGGTCTGATAATCCACAAATCTTTCTGTAAAGTTGAAATTGGGCTTTAAGGGCTTTAAACCCCT
Organism: Malurus melanocephalus; assembly: GCF_030028575.1. Taxonomy (NCBI): domain Eukaryota; kingdom Metazoa; phylum Chordata; class Aves; order Passeriformes; family Maluridae; genus Malurus; species Malurus melanocephalus. The sequence goes on along the minus strand of NW_026623831.1, from coordinate 196,059 downwards.
TTATGTGAGTTGCACTGACTCGCTGACTTCCACTGGGAACTCTCTGAATGGTGAGATTGATGTTGCTCATTTTTAGCAATGCAGGCTAAAGATATGCAACCATAAAAGTAGACAAAAGAATTTAAGTCCATTTTTAAGGATTCCTAAAAAGTATCAATGAGATGTGCCAAGAGAAGTGTGATGGGATGAAATGAAGGCTTTGGCTGGTCTGTCCAGTCAACTCCATTTCCAGGAGTCACTTTTCCATAGCAATGCTATGTGGGCTCATGGCCCTAAATTCGAGACGTGCTCTGTCTGCTGCTGAACCATTTAGTGGAAATTACTAAAGAGTATGCAATGGCTTTTTAGCCATTTGTTACCCTTGAATTGCTATTCAAATATTGATCTCAGCTAAATAGATTGCTAACAGGTTCTGTGCATTCTGTTTGAGCCACCTAAGAGGACGCTGCTGTCAGGTTTTATCTGTTATCTCAGCTGGCATGGCAGAGGTTGCTCTTCCCGTGGCTGCCATCTGGCTCACACCTCTCACGCCAGCCTTGGGGGGGGATGCTTAGCGATCATACTGATGCTGTTTCTTGCCAAGAGGCTCYGTTACTGGCGTGCTTTTCTGCATTTCTATAGAAATCTCTTTATTTWTCAAGAAGGAAGAAGAAAGCAAATATTTGCTCTTGCCAAATAAATAAATACATAAAATGTGTTGGCAGTTTTTGTTCTGACTGAACAGACATTTCTTACAGGTAACTGCTTTTGCAGTAATTGTTACCTTTTATTGTTACCTCAGGTTTCTTCCAGTTGTGCTCTGATGGTACCTGTGCCTTGTATGTTCAAAACAATTTATTTTGGTAAATGGATGGCTGTGGAATCTGATCTTAAATCACTACCTGAGAGAATGTTGAGGATACCTTTTGTGCAGAATAGTCGTGTGGACAGTAGTTATGAGATCTTTGAATGCAAAATATTTGTATAGAAATAGRGATTTGCAGATGTATATTTTAGTGTCACCATCTTTACTCTCATGCCTGACTCCTATTATAAATTGTGGACTCTCTGCCCTTCAATTTATATGTCCAGAAATAAGATTGAGTTTAGTCTTCCCCTTGCCTCAAAACTTTTCCTTAACAAAATAACTGCTAATCACCCATGGTTGTTAAAGTGGATAATTAAATAAGGTCCATTAATTTAGCTCCTGACTGCACCACTGAAATGTGTAAGAATTTTGCTGTTGAGTTCACAGAACACTGTGAAAGCAGGCAATRTTATCTTGGAGTACAGTAAGTAAAGGCTCAGATCTTAATTCATGCATCGTAATCTTGCTACAAGATGAAGTTGGCTTGTTGCTATACACAACACTACAACAACTACATGAATGCTAGAGGGTGCAAGTGCACACTGATGCCTCAGTTCTGCTCTCTCCTTTGTCCTTCCCAAGTGCTTGGTCTCTTTACTAGTGCAGTTTCCTTTTGTAACCAAAAAGCTACTTCTTGTGCTATGTTGTGTATATAAAGATATGCGTTCATAGTGTTTTTTCAAGCCAAAAGTTCATGAAGTAAAAAAAAAAGGCTTTTTAATTCCATCTCTGCTGTTTATTTTGGCAATGGAAGAGATCCAAGATGTTCTCTTAATTTATTAAAATAATAGCCTTCCTCAATAAATACATGAACAACAATAGACAAACTAACCAGTAGTGCCCATGTAATAATCTGCTGATACATATATTGAGCTGCTGTGCTCTCGTGGCCAAGGCTCATTGAAATTCATCTCTGGGTTCTGGATAAATGTGATGTGAGGTTATTCATGAAAACATTGTTCTGGCAGAAGTATCTTGTGCATATTACTTGCAGCTCTTTACCACTCTCCCCCAGTTTTCTTTTGTTGTTGTTGTTTTGGGTTTTTTTGGGTTTTCTTGGTTTCGTTTTGTTTTTTTGGTGTTTCATTTTGCTGAGCAATTTTTTTTTTTTTTTGGTAAACTAACGAAATAATAGTTATCTTCAGATCCTAGAGTTAATAAATCCCTTTAACTGGGTCATGAGAGAACTTTCTGGTTATGTAGTAGATAGGTTGGCAAACATTACTCTATGTTGCTTGTTTGTCTTGCTGTTTCTCCCAGGAAACATCATGTCTCTGGCTTGCTGATAACTGAAGGTCACCCTTATCTAGTGATTCCAGTGTGTATTTTGTAACCCATMGAGATTGTGTGCCTGTAGGTGCTATTGCAGACTTTCAGTGCTATTATTTGTCATGTTGTGGGGTTACTCCTTCAGTTCTTCCTCCCCAGGTGATGACTGGAAGAACACATAATATCTYTGGATTCATTCCTTATCATTTTCAGGTGCTCCATGCGCAAGACACTCTTCCAAGCATGATTTGGAGCAGCCTTAAGGAATGTGGTGTTTGCTTGCAGAATTTCCCTTGTCAGTGAGTCTTCACTGGACCACTTCAGTTCCATCAGAATTCTTCAGTCTGATGATAGTGAAGGACCTGGCATTRTGCTACTTTCTACTTTGTTATATCTTGCTTTTACTTTCTCTCATCACTTTTTCTCAGATAATTTAGGAGAACAGCTTATTTGGTCTGATATATGGAAATGAACTGGTAGGATGAGTGGGGATGCCAGGAGCTAAGTATGGTCTCGTTTACTAGAAACTACCTAGATGATTGTGCCACCCTGTCTGTTGCAACATATGGTCTTTTCATTTGTATTTAGGCATTGCCTCTATAGCTTCAGTGCAGTGTGCCAAGGCGACAAGAGYGTCTCTGTAATGTGCCTGTCATAAATGCAGATTGGACAAATAAGTAAGGAAGAAACGGCCAGCAGCAAGTTGTAAAACACAGCGAGCTGTAGTTCACTTCTATTAATCACTTGCCATTGATTGCAAGAGAAACTGAGTGGAAAAAATTCAACCTTTTGAAAACCAAAATGTCAGGTAACTAACATCAGTCAACTTGTTTCTCATTCATCGTGAATGGAGGGACAGTTCATGCCAGGGTACCAGAGGTACTTTTTTACTGCTGTGAAAATGTCAAGAGTTAAAAAGCAGTTATGAAAAGTATTTTAATGCTGCAGGAGCCCCATAATTTTGGGTTCTCAAGCTGTCATTCTATGCAGTTTTCAAGGTCCACATGTGCTGTAGCCCAGATGACTTCATCCTGGCAAAAGGAATGGTCAGTTTTCACAGTTTGTTTTATCCTGAAGAGAATTCTGTAACTAAAGGAGGGGACAATAATTTCTTTCAGTATTATGAAAAACTCAAACAGCACAGAAAAGCTGTTGGACTAAGCTAGTTGGAAAAAGAGTGTTTTCTTCACCTGGACTGCCTTTCCCTAGAGAACTTGATCTYTTTGAGATTGTGACTCCATAGTAGAGTCTGCAGGGAAAGGTCTGTGGGTGCATCCTCCTTCACACTTTTCAGAGTGTGTTATGTCACCTCTGAGACCTGGAGATGCTTATTGTTCCTGCAGGTGCAGTGGCACTGCCCTGCTCTGACAGTTTTCTGGAGAGAAAAATTACACTGCAAGCTGGAAGAAAAGTGGGATAAGTGTCCTGATTCCAGGTCCATGGCTTGATGGAGAGAGACACCCAACAGAGGAACTGGGTTAGGTTGCGTAGGGAATGAAAAGGCAGCAAGGCACCACTGTCATGCTTAAGTAGAGAATGCTGATCCCAGAGCACTACAGGGTTGTTTCATAGTCATTATGTTTAGGCTTTTATCCTTGCTATGTCATTTGTACATCACTTACCCATGAGGTGAATAAGTTTTTCTGTTAAAYTGTGTTAGTCCAGATTTGGAGTGGCTGCCAGGAGACGCTAATTTGTAGTTTGATGCAGTGAAATAAGGTCTGTGCTGGCTCTGACCTGCMGAAGCGCTGTGATAAATTGGCTGGGGCTTTTTGGTATATATCTTTTTAAGATATGTGGGAAGAATTGAGTAGACTAACTAAAATAGTTTATGTCAAGGCAACAACTATTAAAGAGAGGACTTTCAGCGGAAAAAAATAACTGTCAGAAATACCTGTGTTCTCTGCATATATTCTGTTGCCAAACTGGATTGTAAGKTACAATGCTTTGATTTTAAGATAGTCAGTATGATTTGGCTATTCAGATGTATGTCTGAATAACAAATTTTTGTGGATTTTTTTCTGCTGCTTGAATTTGTTTCATCATTTTAAACTGTGCAGTATGGTCTTTACCTAATGAGATCAGACAATGTATTCGGTAACATTGAAATCCTATCTATGGGGTGAAATCTCAGCATTTAGAATATGAGAATCCTATGATCAAATTGTCTTTCAGTGCTGTTKTTGCTTAAATCCCTAAGAATAGTTTTCTCTGTGTGTACCTGTAGATTTTAAAAAGGAAAATCTGTGTGGAGAGAATATTAGAAGTGTGTATAGATTTATGTAAAGAAAGCAACTTTAGAAACTGTAAGGGATAGAATTTATGTCCTTGAAAGCAAAACTTAAAACAGTAATAGGGACTATTAGAAGACTGAATTAAAGGAAAATGAAATATGTGACAAGCAGACAAATAGATATTTAATTAAATACGAATCAGTGTAAACCAGAACTGCTTATTATTGTTATTATTTACTGACTCTTTTTTGACAACTGCTCAATTTGGAATGAAATGCAAAAGAACATATGTCTGTCTTTGTATGACCCCAAATATCTCTGTTCTCCCATTCAGCAGACAACATGCCTTTTTTTCCCCCCTAAGTGATTTTTGGTTGCTAGGAGAAGTGCAATGGTCTGCCCTGCTCTTATCCAGCAGTAAAACTGGAAAGTGTATTGAGGTAAAGAGAGGGGCAAAGCATAACTTAGGCCATGAATCACAAGTTGTCTCTAACATGTCCACTTTGTTCCCACTTTTTCTTTGAAAGCTTTTGTTTTTACTAATGGTGTTTCTTTCCAGCTGATCTCTCACAGCCATTTAGAAAGTTAAAAAAAAAAAATTGTGCTGTTAAGAGTCCACTCAGAGGAACAAAAAAAGGAAGGGGAGACTTTGAGACTTATTCATGGGGCCACAGTGGTAGCAGTTGCACCCAGTGAATGGCTTCAGTCAGCTGCTGTTAAACCTGGGTGATTGATACCTTCTGTTTTTTGCTAGAGCTAGAGAAGTGTGCAAAAAGTCTTCTAGTTTAATGGAAATATTGAAGCTGTTTACAAATTATTTCAAACTGCAGTGTATTTGGTGTTGAAGCATTCAAGTGGTAATGCTGCATTATGTGTGTTTAAATGAGAAAGGATTGTTAGTAATCATTATAGTTCTAGTTTGTGAAACCCTTTATTCACTTTCTAAATCATGCTTTTTCAAGTAATTGTGTACTCTGGCAAGAATCACTTGACCATCACCCCCCATAATGATTTAAAAGTGGTCTTTTTTGAATGTCTTTTTTGAATGACTACTTTTAAACCTTGACAGTGAGAAATGGTTGTATATGGTGATGTAATGAGTATGAATTATTTGGTGATATTGTCTGTATTAACAGACCATCAAAATCATGAGAGTTATGGCAGATTTCACTTGAAATTGATTGCAGGATGAATATATASACAATATATTCTTTCCTCAAGTACTTAATGAAACTTAGCCTGGAGAGCAGTCTTAAAGCAATGATTGTATCTCTCAAGAAAGATTGCTGAAGAGGCCATGCTTGTGAGTCCTGTGGATGAGGGAACTGAACATGTGGCTGCAGAGATCTGTCATTTGGGCTGTGGAAAAAGCTGTGGACAGAGTAGCCCTGCATCATTCCTTACCAGGAGTGAGTGGTGAGTGGCCAAGGGTCTCATTACCAGTTTAAAATGTTGTTGACTCAATTTAGTGACATGCAGATAACAGAGAAATTCAATGATRATATACTTGGAAAAATAGTGCAGCAACTTGTAACGATTTGTTATTCCCATAGGGACAAAATAGGTCTCACCCATATTTTCAAGGCTATTGGGTAGCCTGGCAGTACTGGATTCGGTCCCAGTGTAATTTAATGGAATTTGTTTCTGTTTAGGTCAGGGCTGAATTTGCCCCCAGGGAAAGATGAAGATAGAAGTTAAATTACAGGGAACTGCCTCTATCTTACAGGCTGCTAATGGGGATGGGAGCATGTGTGGTTCTTTGTGTGTGGTGTTGTTYTTTTTTAATTTTTCTTCCTGATCCACATAGACCTTAGGAGTAGATTAAATGCCCTCCACAGTGCAACTGAATTTTCAGTTACTTCCAGGAAAGTGGCAAGTGCTGAGACCAAGAATTTTCCCTCCATGAGTCACAGCAGATGTTTCCTCAGTCATTCTTCGGTGGTACCCCCAAAGCACCATTGTCTTTCTTCCTGCTGAGAACTGCATGGGAAAACAGGCATGGTTTTGTTGCTGCATGTGGATATTTGTTAATGAATTTAGATTAGCTGTAAATAGGTTAATTTAAAGGATGTGCCCAGTAGTACTTAGGAACTCCGTGGCAGTAGGGCTCGTTCTTTGGTCTCCAAGAACACAGCTGATGGTGTGAGAGGTGTGCCGTTTTTAATAGTGGAGGAAGAAGGGTGTCTCAGAGTGTTCCTGCTGCTGCTGCTGCTGCTGTGTCTGTTTATCTGACATTTAAAACAAGGCAACTTCTGAGGTCCAGGAGGATCAGAATGGAAGAATCAAAGGCCACTAAATATGTCTTCTAGTAATAATTTTCTTTCCTGTTCCTTGGTAGTCCTGCCACACTGAATTATGAAGGAGTAAAGACATAGAGGGAGGTTCAGCACTGCTGGTTTGGGACAGGGGTTGTGGGGGGAGCAGCCACTGCAGTGAAACATAGAGCTATGCCCATCCTTCCTCATTCTTCCCCTCAGTCCTAAACTGTGTTTCTGGGAGTCTAAATATGCTGGGGAAGGAGTCAGGAAAAGAGTGGTAGCTGTGGACTTGTCTGAAATAGTAGGAAACCTCTTGTACATGACGACATTTAGCTGTATGTCTTTCCTGTTGCATTTCTTTTTTCATGCAATTCATCATGCCGAAGGAAGGACCATTCTCCAGAGAATTCATCTGTTCCCCAGAGCCAAATAAATGCATTTGTAGAATAAACTTCTTTCAGCTTAAGTAGCAAACATCTATTTAAATAAGGAGCACCTTATAGCTATGATATTGAAGTGGAAAGGTAAGGAGAGAAGGAAGGTTTGCATAGACTTTTCCTGTCAAAATAGGAGACAAATTTATGACCATTTCTTAAGCTTTCYTTCTCCCCTCCTGTTATATCTTATTTCCTAGAGTTTTGCTGTGACGAAATGTGTGACTTTCTTGTCAAATTTCAAATATGAAATCTCTTCACTGTCAGTGTTTTACAATTCTAATTGTAGAATGTTTTCCTTTGCATAGGCCAGAAAGTGAGAAATGCCTTAACTTACTACACAAAAACCACTGGAGTTGAAACTTCTAGATTTATTCTAGGCCAGGGAGAAAAATGTGCTCTTGTGTTTACAGATTTTCATTCCCTGTGCTCTTTATCTGTTAATCCTGTCCATGTTCCATGTTTCATTCATGTAATTTACCTCCTTACATTTCATAGATGACAAGTCTGGTCTGCCTTGTTTTTGTGTAAATTGATTGAGTTTATTTTCTAGCTCCTTTTCTGTTCTGTTTATACTTCTCTTGCTCTTTTAGGTTGCTGTTTTCTAACCATGTTGCTAGAATATAAAGTATTAAAGGACTCTGTGATAATCCAATATGTAATATACGTCTTTAGGGGAACTCTCTTAAGTTGTAAGCTGGGCAAAATGCTTTCTGGGTGAAAGTCTGTGGTTTTTCATTTGTTTGTTTTTCTAATTCACAGTTGATCTTGGTCTTAYTAAGAACAAATTTTACTTTATGAAATGCAATGCATATTAAACCCTGACTCAGCAGAAGATGCTGGGAATTTTATCATCAGCATCAGTAGGACCACGCTTTTGGTTTTGGAGTATTTGGCTATGTGGGAGGTTAATGCTGAGAAGGAAGTTTTGGTTGTTGGTTTTGGGTTTTTTTTTAATGACTATACAAAGCTTAAGAGAATGACTTAAAACTAAAGTTGTAATCCGGAAGGTAACAGATGCCAGAAGCTTCACCTGTGCTGCATTAGACAGCTAGTGGGAAGCCAAGACAATGATGTACAACAGATTAAGCAGTAAGCAGTATAGTCAGCAGCTTGAGAAAGAACTCTGTTACACCATGAAACCTACATTTATTTCATCTTCAAACAGAGGATGGCTGTTGACTTACGGTAACCACCTTCAGCTGCATCTGCCCTGAGGACTAACATTTTTACCATTAGACCAGCCAAAAATCTATTTTTAAATCAATTTGTAAAAAATTTGCAGATTAGAAAGGCAGGTGCATTATTTGGCAACAAAATCATTTTAYGTCTCTTAGCATTTGTGTCCAGGTGTCTTACTAGACTGCTTGGTATTTCCAAAACAGTGATGAGGGTGGAATAAATTCTGGCACTTTTTGGATGAGGAGTTGTRACTCTTGTGAATAATTATATTATTATAGCTTTAAGTTATAGTTCTCCTGAATACAGGAGCCATCAGAAGTTTGAAGGGAAAGGATCATTAAAGTTGGAAAAGAGCTCCACGATCAACAAGTCCAACCTTTAACTGATCACCACCTTGTCAACTAAACCATAGCACTCAGTGCCACGTCCAGTCATTTCTTGAACTCTTTCAGGAATAGTCATTCCATTTCTTCCCTGAACAGCCCATTTCAATGTTTATCAAACCTTTCAATGAAGAAATTGCTTAGCCTGGACACTGAGTACCTGTAGAGGAAATAGATATTCTTTAATATTCTATGCTGTGTTGGAAGACTTTTCAGATCACAGTTTACTTTCTTATATTTAAGCTTTTTTTATAAATCGGCATGAATTGGTTGCATATGCATATGATATAAATAAAATCTAACTGGATGTTATAAGCCAAAGAAATAAATCACCAAATGATTCTGTTGCATGTTGTATTCTTGGTACAACTGTGTTGGAGAGCTATATAAATAGAAATTTCTTATTACTTTCACTTGCATTTATTTYTGCTTTAAATGGCAAATGCAACTATTGTTAACAGACCTCAAAATCGCTTGGAGAATATTTACTTTGATGATTTTGAGGAAAAGAATGAATGTCCTTGTTAAAATATTTGTTAGTAGCATCTGACTATTGGGACAAAACGACTCACAAATAACTCAAGAGTTTTTTTTCATGTCTTCAAGAAAGAAATTTTTTAGAAGGTTTGTAAGCACTTTTCCAAGTGTTTATACTATGATTTATTTTTTGTGAAAAAATTATATCCAAGAGGGAAAAAATAAATAGAAATTATAGTAGCAGTTTCAAAAAATAACAAAGTAAAACAAACATCATAGAAAAACAAGTACCATCTTAGAGACATAACATTACCTTCTTTTTCTCCTTTCCAAATATCAAAATCAGCAAAAATACTGCTGTAGTTTCAGTAACATTGTCTTTAAAAGTWGATCTTGCTGGTTTTGTTTTACTTTTGCAATAATAGAAGAGCTTTTGCTTTTGTAAGGATTTTTGGAAGCTTTGTTCATTGCCGGTAAATGTGGCAAAAATAGGATAGATCAAGCCACTAAAGTTTTTGAGTGTTCATGGAATATATACCTAATGTAATAYAGATGTTACTGGCTCTTGTTCCCCTTTCTGCTCATGGGGGAAAATTGATWCCTGTGCTTCAGAATTCTTCCCTTGATAAAATGAGGTGGACAATGATGATTGAGCTGGTTGTCTGGCACCGTGGCTGTCTCTCTGATAAAACAAGTATTTGGAACTTTTAGAGAAATATTGTTAAAACATTGTGTTCCTGTCACCTGGCACTTCTTGCTCGCTCCCACAAGACATTTTGGAGGTGAGATGTGCTTCTTAGATATGACAGAATTCAGAATACTGAGACTTAGGGAGATTCTTTATTATATAAGGAGTTAATTAAAGTGGTAAAGGAAGAGTTGCTGATTTTTTGTGCTATGGAGTTTTAACTTTGTTTGTATAAGAAGAGATTAATAGTGTACCTTAAAATATTTATTTACATTTATTTCTATATTTACATTTATTTCTATTCTTCCAAGCGGTTGGAACAATCAGACTAGCCTTGCAGAATCAGCAGAATCCATCCAGACTACAGAATGGGAAGGACTAATGAAAAAATAACTCTGCAAAGTTTCATCTCAGCCTAGGTAGAACTAAGTATATAAAGCTTCTCCTTTCAAGGAAAGAAGTTATTTATTTATTTGTTTCCAATACCTGTTTTAAGTATAAGATTCAATTTAATGCTTAGAGATCCAAATAATTAAAAGAGAGACTGAAAAAAAATCTCCTCAGACAAAGAATAGATTTCAAAACGCCTTCAAAAATATTTTTGAGATTTATATAGATATATATATATATATATATATATATATATATATGAGATTTTCATGCCTGCAGAGAATGAACCTTGGATTTTGTTAAAAATTTACAGTGAATAGAATAGAGGTTATGTATAATAGATCTGAGAGCTGTTAATAACAAAGACTAATAATTGTTTAGACCGTAGATAAACTAGTCATTTGAACAATATAAAACTGAAATTCACGGAATATTTATTTATTTTTATATTGAAAATATAAATATATTGACAGTTGTAGTAAAACTGGACTTGTGTCTAGGGACATGATTATAGCCTGTTCCTTAGCTGGCTATTCACATAGAGTTATGTTAAAACACAAAGTACTAAAAGAAGCATCACTGCTGTATCTCAAAACCAGCACTTAAAACACCAAATGAACAGAGATAAATCTTTACTCTACTTGCACTCTATTCATTGAGAGGCCTCTGAAAATAGAGGTATAGGTAGCTACTTGATGTCTTAACTCGATCTACTCCACGAATTGCGGGACCCCAGTTATAACATACTGACCAGTCTAATTAAGTTGGTTTATCAGGGCCCATATATTGATGAGATACCTTGGATTACGTAGACCAACACTCTTCTAGACATATCTTGTCACATTCATTTGCTCTGTGCAAAGATTGATAGGTAATGAACTGTACCAGCTCTTCTATGGTGTAAGGCTGCCATACATGAAGTAGTCATCCAGTATCCACTTCTGCACTGGAGGGAGTTTACAGTGGCTCTTTGACACAAATTGTGCCAGACTGTCTCCTTTTTCAGTCTTCTTAATGAGTACATCTTGGTCAAAAYCATGAATGGTTTTGAGGAATATTGTGGGCTCTAAATTGACAGAACTGTGTGATGTTCTTGCACAGGGTTTGCCTGAAAGCTGATGGCATATTGGTAGGGTTGAGTCAGAAGGAATGCTGGTTTCCTAAATTTGGGTGGATTTATGAACYTTTATGTTACAGACAGCACTTGTTGGTAGGAATCTTCTTTTGAGGAGTTCTTCTATTCACTAATCTATGTTCCTTCATTTACTATTTCATTCTATTGTGTGTGTGTGTGTTTCAAAATGTTTTTGAATTCAAGCAGCTCCTGGGTGTGTGGAAATCTGGTGTCACTTATTAGTGTCATTTGTAAGCTAGAAGTGATCTCCTAATTTGAGGAGTTTCAATTATCATCATGCCTCCTATTGATTAGRTTTTGTTATTTTAGGGCAATTGGCCATCTTTTCAAACCTTAATAGGACTGTTGAAACTCAGCCACTGTTAAAATCACACTAGCCTTTTTTATTTTATACAAGACACAGAAAGCATAGAGTTTTGAGGGTAAAAATGTAATCTGAAAGATCTAATTTTAAATATGAGTGAGGTTTATATTTATTGTAAATAAGAAGTAGGGGTGGATAGTTGGATTAAGTGGTGACCTTTCACCTCTAAGGCAACAGCTTAAATTAATCCTTAGATCCTAAGTTAATTGAGATAAATGGTTTCACCTTTGTCCCTGGTGTAAAGTAGTCCATATTACAAAATTGCCATACATCTGTTTGTGCACACTTGGCATAATTGGCATTCTCCTAGGACTGAGTTGTCATTGAGAGTGGACTATTTCTTATTGCTTAGGAAGGTGTTCCCTCTAGGTCAGGGTAAATGTCGTTGTTGTCTGTGAAGGAAATCTGCTCCTGCCTCTCTTAATAATCCATAGCTGACAGATTTGTCAGAAGAGTTTTAAATGCTATAGCTGTTCTTTTAAATAAAATTAAAAAACAAAAAACAAAAAACAAAAAACAAAAACCCTTGGCATAAAGTAAATCAGCAGGAGACTGGATCTTATTTTCTTACATCTGGAAGGAATCCAGATGCTCAGAGATTAAAATTGCCTAATTTACCGTTTGCTCATGACAATAGCCTTTAATGATGGTCTTTTGAACTTACGAAAAATGGACATGAGGAGAGAAAGATAAATTATTAACGAATACATTATTGAAGGAATTAAAGGACTATTGAARGGACTAAGGACTAGGTTGAACTTCAGTGAAGGAAAGCATGTGGCTTTCCTTACCCATTTTCCTTGGAGGTTCTGTAGGAATCGCAATTCATTCTCTTTTCTATTATGATGGGGGTGGTGAGGCACTGGCACAGGTTGCCCWGAGAAGCTGTGGCTGCCCCARCCCTGGAAGTGTTCAAGGCCAGGCTGGATGGGGCTCTGAGCACCCTGATCTAGTGGAAGGTGTCTCTGTCCATGGCAGGGGGATTGGAAYTCAGTGATGTTTAAGGTTCATTCAAATCCAGACCATTCTATTCCATTGTGTRTAGATGTGGCATTTAAGGACATGGTTTMGTGGTTGACTTSGGCAGTGTTAGTTTTACAGYTGGGCTAMAATCTTAAAATTCTTTCTCAWCTTAAATGATTCTATGGTTYTTCCTCCAAGGGAAAAGCAATTTGTATCTTACTGGAGAGTTTGCTGGAGATTTTTTGTCATTTTCCTGTTCTTTGATCTTTTGCGGGCTGAACCTTTGGAGATGCAGAGTCCTGTACCCCACTCTCTTAGCTGTCAGATGAAATGGAGGAGTGAAGGATGAAATACACTAACCCTTTACTCAATGCTTCCTTTTCAACYCCAAGTGGGATGGGAAATGTTGGGAGGCTGTGAAGGAAGCTGTGTCCACAATTTGACCAATATTCATTGTGGTGTTATCCAAGGCAGTGTTCCAGGGCAGTGTGCTAAGTGTTCTTTGCATACCTGGAGGACATGACCTACCCAAAAYATTTAGATTTAGACAAGGATTGCAAAATATATTTACGTACTACAGGAATTGGGGGAAAGCTTCCTGGAAAACAATGGGTGATATGATTGAGTTCTGTTTGTTGTCTTGTGTTTCCAAGAAGAGAAGCAACTTCAAAATGGAATGCTGTCAAATTGCATATATTTATATACMTCTCTGAGCTAGTGAGTGAACAATTTTCTAAAAGTAAGGGAAGATTACAGCATTTTTCTAGTGCTGATTTGTTTATGTTCCTGTTTGAAAGTAGAACACAAATCTCATTTGTTTTGTATATAAAAAATAGATTTTGAAAAAAAAAGTTTTGCAAAACATTTCTAGCTYGTGAGATGTCTCCTTATATGAAGAACTTGAAAAATTACATAGTAATATTTGGTTAATTTTTATAAGATATAGAGACATAGAATTGTAAAGGAATCAGAGAAACTGCTTCATATGTCTCTGTAGCAAGATTTTATATAAGAAGTTAGAATAGATGTCTTAAATCGGTAAAGTTTGGGCAATATTAGGTCAAATTTAAACATATGTTTCAAAGTACACCTTTTTTTTTCAATAAGAGGGTGTGCAGGAGGGCAGGAGAGAGAGGTGGGAAGAAAAAAGAAAACAAGCCATTTTTCTCCAATTATCAAAACTCCCTCTAAAACACAGAATGAACTGTCTTATCCCAATAATCATGCTGGCTAGTTGCTGTGATTTCTAATGATAGGAGATGGATAGAAATTTGTGGTAAAATTCCTTAGGTGTGCATTTTTAATAAAACAGGCATCTCATTTACTCTTTTGCTGTGTCATGTGTAGAACTTACTGGCAGGAAAGGGAGATGTTCTAAGCCTTAAGTAGCTGAAAGGAATTAACCTTACACAGAGGATTTACTAATGAAGACATTGCCCTTAGACGCATAGAAGGAAAGGAAAGTGAATTGTTGRTCTAGAAATTATTTTATCTAGTTGTCCTAAATGCTTTTTTTCTTATTCATTCTAGTTATACGTTTAGTTGATTGTATAAATGTAATTGGATCTTATTCTCCTATGGTGTTTCTGTGCTTCTGTGGTAGTTTTACAGTAGCTTGCAGTCAGTGAGGTACAATCTATGGACAGAGAGACAGGACAATCAAACTGTAGGCTGTGATGGCAACCTGTGCAGGTTTTGTTCTTCTGATGCTTCATTTTTACATTCTTAGGGCTAGATCCCACTACTTGGGCCAGTATATAATTTATTTTGAAGGCTGAGGCAGGTTATTTTAATCTTCTCTGGGATTAGTTTGGAGGGAAAAAAAAATCTTTAATTGAATACCCTTGCAGCTGGAGACCAGGTGAGCATGATCAAGGTTTAAAAAGGGAACAAGAAATCAAAGCCCAAGCAGGAGTAAGAAGGCTCTCCACTGAAATGCTGGAAGACTTGGGAAGAGCTGCTTTCTTGGTCAGTCTGTCTCTGAATGCYGAGTTGTGYAATTTTTTTTTTTTTTTGGGATGGGCGGGCAAAAGGAGGTGTACATGGCTGGGTAGCCCTCTTCATTGAATTGCTGTAGGTTTTTTTCTGAAAGATTTTGATCTTGTTAGAACACATTAACATTGCAGACTGAGATTAGGCAGGTATCAGATAGTTAAGAAATGTGCCTGTTTGCTTCTGATTCCTTCCCTTGCTTTCTTACCATATCAGCTGCAGAGCTGTATTTCACGTGCATTTTGCTGCAAAGGGTTGAAGCAAATTCTGAGGTATTTTAGACCAGGTTTTCACTAACAGAGCATGAATCAACTTTCTGTACTCTATAAAATACACTGGTTCTATTATTTAATATATGTTTATGCATGTATATAATTGTAATTACAAAATGAGCTGTTGTGATATAGGTGTTCTATTTTACTTGTAGGAAAAGATTAAAGTGTTATTTGTGTCAAAGTGTTCTGTCTTAAGCAGATTGAGTATAAAAGTGAAGAGTCATTTAAGAAGTAGTTTTTAAATAGAGGAGTGTAAAACTATTGCTCTGGCAACCAGAGTATGTTCTGTAAAACTGTGTAAGCTAGTGAGAGTGCGGCACAATGCAAGAAAAGAAAGTTTATTCAAGTTTTTCAGCATATTAATTTGGTCGTACAAATTATTAATCTGTAGTCTTATGCACTTTCCTGTATAYGTTGTATGTGACTTATTTTTTAGGTTATTACTGTAGATTATGTGTTTTGTAGATGATTTTTACTACTTCAACTTATTGAAAGTTCTTAATCATTACTACATATGATTAATTTTTTTAAAAATAATTAAGATATGACCTGGGTCATGCCAGAAAGACTTGTTTTTTTTGTATCATTGTAGATAGACAACACATTTTGGAAAACAAAAAAAAAAAAATGGGACAAGCACTTGGAGTCTTTCCAACGTCTGTTTGTGGCTTATTGACTTCCTGAGTTGCTGTCTTTGTGGTTAACTTCTGTGAATGTAGCTAGTTGTTTGTGTTTGTTTTTTTTTTTTAACCCAACACTTATTTGCTCTTTGCTTATTGAGGTTTTTCTGAATTGAAGTAACAGAAGCATTCCAGCAAACCATTTCCTGTATTATTAGCTGATATCTGTCCCTAGATCAGTTTTCTTGCCCAGTGTTACTAAAGAATACTGACAGAACTTAAGGAATCACTAGAGGCGTGTTTTTTTGGTTTTTTTTTTTCCTTGCTGCAATCAAATGAAGTAGTATTAACCAACAAACAAGCTGGGCATATGATGAGCAGGGAACGACAATGGTTTTAAAGTGCAGCCAATTCTGATGTTTATTGCACTGCTACAGTGATTTTTCCTAAAAAGTCGGTGATACAATCATTTGGGGTTGTTGCATTTGATATTGATGTTAACCTTTCACATAGCTGATAAACTGACTTTCTACTGGCAGGCATCATTAATGGGAGGCTCTCTGCTGTCCTGAATAATTTTCCTCACAATTAGCAGCATTGATCTTGTGGGTGCAACAGCAGCTGAAGTTCCTTGAGGCAATCAGGGAGGGAAAGTGGTTGAAACTCACCCTGAACAGTCAGTTGTTTCCATTTGACCATTACAGCAATTATTTTTTTCTAGTCCTGGTGTGTTGATTCTTAAAAGCAGTTTGTTCCTGGTGCTTAGATATAATTCACATGCTTTCAAGGTAAGAAGTCAAAGGCAAGGTTCAGCAAGCTGTTCTGTGTGAAACCATCTCTACTTGGTAAACCATTCTGGATATGAAGATAATCTGTAAATTACTTTCAGACAGTTAGCGTCCTGGTATCTCAAACATAATGAAATTACAGTGTCCTGGTATCTCAAACATAATGAAAGCTATGGGTTTTTTTTTTTTTTTGTTGGGGAGCAGGGCATGGTGGAGAAAGGATGAAATAATTTCTAGTTGAAAAGCTGCCTTTATGCAATTTTAAATTAATATTGATTAGTACTAATGGAGTGGGCTCTGGGAGAGCCTTTACATACCTCTTGTGCCTACTAATAAGGTGTCATCTCAGATGCACCAAATCTCTTAAGAGAGTCATTTTTATCAAAGTTACAAAAATCATTCTGAGCTTTTTGAGTGAGAATAMCTCACCAACTGAACAAGCTTCAAAGCAAAAGCTTGATACTGATGTGGGGGAATAGTCCCAGAGCTGCAGAGCTGCTGAGGAGCACAGCTGGGCAGTGGGGGAGAGAGTGCTATGTGAGACCATCTTGTTTTAAATTCAGACCTCCATAGAATTATTGGTGTGAAACTTTCTTCATTACCTTTACTATCTACTGTGAGAATTGATGATGCTTTATTTTGACAAAAATMCAATCTTGGTTTTGGTGAAAACCAACATCCCACCTAAAATGTATTTCAGCTTGTGTACAGCTTTCTGTTGGCTCTAACATTCTCTCCAATTATCATCTTCACTTTACTATTAAGAAGGGTTTCAACAGTTAGGCAGTACTGGTCTTAAACTTGTATGGGGTAGAACAGTATGGAAGTTTTTAAAGAAGGGGTAAAAGCAGGCTAAAAAGCACACAGCTGGGTTACAGCTACTAAGTGCCTGGGAGACTGATAGGACTTCACTCTGCTATGAAGAGGAGTGCTGGAGGAAGCTCTGTTTAGGACAGCAGTCTTTCAGGGCATAGGGTATGTTGTACTTTGTCTTTGCGGGGTCGTCTCAGATGGCAGCAGATTCTATTTGTCACTTTTTAATCAACTYAATATCAAGAAAGACTGAAATGTAATTAGATGGCTGTTTTGTTTTGTTTTTGAAATAGAATTCAGGCAGTAAAGCACCATTCGACTTTTCTGATAAAGGTGACAGAACACACATGTGCAGTCCTGTCATTAAATATAAATTACAGAGTCCCTATAAGTGCTTCATTGTGGGTAGTTCTGTAGATCTTTGTAGGGCCTCCTACAATCTGAGGTGTTGTGGTGGGAGGCACTACACTTGTGTTTGCAACACATAGCAATGGCCTTGTCTGAAGGTAAACCTTCTCTGACAGTGTGGAAAGCTTCTTAGGTTGTGTGTTAGTTTTTTACCAACATACAGTGCAAAGAGAAGTGGTACTGTTGGTAATCCATTCTTATTGAAATCAGTTGTGAAACCTATAAATTTATTCAAGTGTCAGAAAAGAGCAATTATTTCCAGAGGAACTGTATCAGTAAACAAAATAACTGGTGGTACTTGTCAGCATCTTGCTTATTCTRAGTGATAAAAAATGTGGCATTATCCCTGTAGATTGGGGGGATGKAACATACAGATCCTGATTGAACCCTAGGTTTATTTTTTGGTATAAACACTGCTCTGAAACATCAGGAACCTTAATTTATCCATCAGCCTACATGTGTTTGCTGCATCAGTACTCTTAATATTCTTCCAGTCTTATCATGTAATTAATACTTTAAAGCAAACAAACGGGTTTTTTTGGCATTTGAGGGGGGGTGGAAGTCTTCCTTATCCAGTGATGAAATTTGTGTCTCTATATATATACATATATACATATAATGTAAAAAAATAAAGATAATAAATAAATATATATAATTGTTAAATTGGCTTTTTGCATCTCCAAAGTTACAAATTGATTAAGATAGTGTAGTGTTAAACACTAGTATTCTGGGAATTTCCATGTGATGTGTGTAAAATTAGTTTGAAGTATTAAACAGTTTTGTTTTACGAGTAAAGTAAAATTAGAGAGATAAGCCTGATAAACTAAAATTGCCTCTCAGTGGCTTGAGGAGCCTGGAGCTTGCTGACATTTCAGGAGGACAGAGGGTAAAACTCAAACAGAGCAGATCAAGAAGTTGCAGGTAAACCTTGCCTATGGGGGTTTAGTGGCGTAGCAGGACAGTGACATGGGTCACAGACTGTTGTAAGCCATCTGGGCATGCAGGATGCAGGTCAGGAAGACCTCTTGGTAAGCTGATGATGCTATTTGTTACATGGGATTTTCATCAGTGAATCTCAAAAATGTTCCATAAACGAGTTGTGGCCACRTCTGCATTTTAAGAACAGAAAAATTGAGGTGAGCGAAATATCTGCCAGGTGTCACAATGATGGTAAGAGTCTGGAGTTGAACTCATATCTCGTGTATTCAGGAGCACACGTGGGTGCTGGACTCATATCTGTACCCTGACAAAATGAATGTGGCTTGGAAAGAATTTATGAGCATAGAATCCAAGCAAATAAATGTCTTGTCATCCACAGAGAGAACAAAGGGGTGACAGAAATAGAGAACGCTGTTTTGTAGCTCCCACTGTGCTTAGCTGTCCTAACGTATGATAGCCTGTCTCAAAGTGACAGAATTTCTTGTTTCTTTGATCCATAGGATAGCAAAGCTGCGTGTATGGTGCTGTGTAACAAATACCAACATTTGGTGCCGTTCTATTTCCACACTCTTTCTGTGAGGAAGGGTCCAGCTTACTCGAACACCAGTAAGATTAATGAAAACAGTATCTAATGCCAGTTTAAGTCTGGAAATACTTCCASGGAAGAACTTGAAAGGAAAATAATAAATATGATGGTCAAAGAAGTTACACTTTTTATAACAGGAGAAGGGTGATGATCCAGTTCATGTGGCTCAGTAATGCATCTTGCTTTCTTTTCATTAGGAAGAGAATTATGTCTTCAATTTTTGAGCCCAATTTGACCTGTTTTATTACATTTCAATGTAGCCTTTGGAAACCATCAGAGTTACCAGTTTTGCTTTGAAAGAGCATATTCTGCAGAGTGTGATAATAACCCTTCCTTTAGGGAGCAGCAGCAGGAAGAAGCAAAGACTAGTGGTAGATATGTGTGCCTTAGTCTGAATTGAAATGTTCTTGGTAAAGATAATGTTAAATAGAGAATTTTACACTAACATAAGCAAGAAAGTTTTGATTTTTGCTCTCAGATCTGAAGAGAGGGAAGTCATACAGTTACCAATACAAAAKGATTTCAGGAAGTTTGTGATAGGGTTAAGATAGAAAATGGGTTGTAGTCAAAAAAAAAATCAATAACCAAATTATATGTAACATGGATACACAACATGAGAGATCACTGATGTGGCTCAACAGAGCATTTTTGGGAATAAAAAACTCTTATATCAGCTTTGCCAGAGAACAGAGTGAAGCTGAAACTTCAGTGGAATGGCAATTTTGTGCCAGCTTTCTGCAAATAGGGACATTAAATTTTTGAGCTGCTGTAGTTCTGGGTCTCATGATTTAAAACCATGTCAGCAAAGCAGAGACAGCTCAAAGGTGGTGACAAGAGATTAGTGAGAACTTGGAAGAAGTTTTATAAGCAACTGAAAGGAAATATGTCAGAGGAGATCARAATAGCAACAGTCCACCTGATTCTTTTTTTAAAGTTTTTACTCATTTTTTACACATKTCATCCTTTTTCCACTCAAAATAACTTAGATGAGGGGTTACAATTTAAAATGTGTCTGTCTTACAAAAATAATGAGGTAATGTTGTAAGTAATTTAACTCAACCTTGAAATTTAAAATTGGAGGTAATGTGTTAAGGAAATACATAGTTAAAGGTTGAAATGTGAAGCTGTAATGATTATAAATCTTTGAGAAGAGTACCCAAACATTGCCCAACTGAATGTGATATCCTGGCAATATGTGCATGATGTTATCCAGCATGGAACTGTCTTTCTGGTACAATAATGGAAATTACCTGCTCTTTAAGTAATTTTAAAGGAGCTAAATAAAGGTAGAGATCACTCTGCAGCTGATGGGTCAAGGTGCTTAATAGTAAAAGAAGCCATGCTGATTTCATAACGCACACAAATCCACTGTATCTTGAAACATCCTTTTAGGGCCAATATTTTAGGGATTTCATACTGAGAACAAAATTGTTTTGTACTTAATGATTGCTGTACTTTGATTTGTTACACAGTTGATATATTTTGAGGAAGATGGAGATGGTGAAAAGGCCAAGGAGAAATGGAAGGAGGTTTGTAAAGCCTTGTTTAGGCTTGGCCTAATTGTTTTGAGAGAAGAAAGGCATTGCATTTATTTTGATCAGTATTTTAACTCCCCTGTCTGTGCTCCAGTAAGAATGGATGATTTTCTAACAGTGAAGGCCATCTGTAGATTCAGAAATACCCCATGAGAAGCTTTATCAAAGCCAGTACCTCAAGGTCAGCTGCAGCTGTTTGTGAGGTTGATCGTTTTCCCCTCTGATGTATGTAGGTTACCATAAAGTACATGACGTGTTGATGTGGTGGGGCAAGTTTTACAGGGATAAAATTTTTGAATTATCTGATTCCACTAAGCCCTTCTATGAATTAATATGCTATTCACTATAGAGGAAATCAGTGCTTGTATTTGTTTTATAATTAGYGGAAAGGTCAAATCTTGTAGTTCATAATATAGGGAGGAAGAACTTTTGGGGAGAGCAAAGAAAGGGAAGAGTTGRGAGAAAATACTTTGAGAATCATTTTTATTTGAAAATTGCAATTGGTTCTAAACAACTGCATGAAGTCATTGTTTTACTTGTGAAATGTTTTGTATTTTTACTTTAATTATCAAATCTTCATGTTGTTTCAATTAATTGTTATACATTTTTCTCCCTGTTAGGTTACTGGAGGGATTTTGTTTTTAAGCATTTATTTGTGTAATATAAGACATGGCTTGAAATTAGCTCAACTGTGATACAGTTAGAGAGATAATAATGCACAGTGGCACTTTTAAAACTGTGAGGTGAAAATACTTAGGTGATGGCCTTTCAGTTGATACCATTTTTTCCTAATAGAATTGAACTCTAATTAAACAGTTTKCTTTACTCCACATGCATTAAAAATCAGTACAAAAAACATGTTCAGAACACATATTTGGGCATRGAAAGATGGGAGGGCCTCCATGATTAGTCTGAGGTAAAAGTAAAGAAGTCTTCCATTATTCATCAGTTAGTGACAGGAGCAAGCTGCAATGTTTCGATAAATGAGAGATGTAAAATGCTGGTGTGAAGCAGTCTTTCTCTCAAGTAGAACACAAGACTCAACCAAGCTCCTCAATGAAAATGCTAATTCCACATGATTAATCCTTTCTTCTTTTCTGTCATCATGAATATTAAGTAACTTCCTTTCCCGGGTCACTGGGAAGTYGTAACTGTTTTACTTGGGTTCCCCTACCCTGAAACATAAAGCCTGACCTTAGGGCTTCAAATGACCCTTATTGTTTGTATCTGCCTCTCTGAACTATTGCTCTTACGCTTCTCATTCTGGACGAGGGAGGCAATTGGTGGAACAAGCAGTCAGTGACAATTTCTGATCCACCAGGAATAGGTTTTTGTCAACTGATTTCTAAGTGCCAAAGAGGATTGACTTGGGAATGGTTCCCTATTGCCAGTGTCAAACCAYGCTCACCTTCCTTTAAGCAAAGTGTTAGCCTTAGGCTGGTTTTCTGTATATTTTTACAAGGGTGTCTTTCACTCACCATGTCTATATAATTTACAATGCCTACTTATTCTTGAAAGCTTGTCTTTATGAGCCTGTTGTATTGCCCAGTGCGATGCAACCATACTGCTAAGTGGGTGTTCTCCCTCCATTCCATTTCACCTTTATGTATRTAATAATATTGGTTTAAAGGTTGCTATGTACACAGAGGCATATTAGTCACTTCAATTTAAAAGTCAAATTTAATTTTTGTGGTGTTTGTGTTCTTTTACTCAAACATTTGTAATTGAAAGTTTGGATGACATTTTTTTGCCTTTCATAGAAAACAAGACTAATACAAAAAATTAAAAATAGATCAAATGAAGGCTTTCCAAGAAGGACATACTCTTCTTACTTGTGTAAGAAAAAGAAACAAGCCCTGGTTTCACAACTCAGTCTTTGATGTCGTTCTTTGTGGTGCGCTCAGTAAATGCGTAGCATAAAGATATTATTAAATCAATACATGCTTGGCTATTATAAAAACTGATTTAAAAGATGGCTGTGCCCTGTGGATGCATTCCAGATAATAACTTGACCCTCTCTTTCCTTTATAMTGTCCCTCAGTGACCTCTGCCACCTGCATACACTTTGGTTGCATTCCTCTCAGCTCCTAATCGTGCATTAGCACCAACTGTTTCTTTGGTGTAGAGGAGGCAGCAGATGTGGCACTGCTTCATGGGTTCTTTGACTYCTGTTAATGGTTGGACACAGTGGCCCTTTCCTTTTTTTTGTAAATATCTGCAAAAGCTCCAGATTGAGCTGGCTTAGTGCGTAAAAGTGTCTGTTCTGGGGAGTGGAAGACTCAATATGGCCATAGGTCACCTGCTATCTCTCCAGCTGGGAGAGATTCAATGTATTTAACAATCTTTATCAATGATTCTGTTTCCCTCTGCCAGATTTCTATGGACTGGTTTCTGACTGACACTAGAAATAATCACAAATGGTGTGATTCTTCCTGACCATCATTTAGCACTGATTCTGTGTACATGGCTGAGGAGTGGCAGATGAGACATGAGAAGCAAAGRGCTGCATATTTTAATGTGATGAAATAACATGTGTGGTAGAAGAGATACAGAACTTTGGACATGGCGATACTTCCTCATAATTTTAGTATATACAGTGTATCACAGCTTGCTAGCTGGGAAAACAAAAGGCAAATTTGCTTGGTTGTCCATGCTATCATGCAGATGAGTCCTTGGTTGACATCTGTAAATAAAAGCTTACAAYAGATAGCAATAAACTGATTTAAAGAAAGGCATCAACTGGTTTGCCACAGGGATCTTTTTATTTGGATTGTGTCTTGTTTAACATCTTCGTTAATAATCTGAACGAGTGGGTAAACTGCATGCTAATTAAATTCGCAGATGATACTAAGCGGGGAGGTGTTGCAAACATAGGGTGGCCAGATTTTCTAAGTGAAAATCTGGACCACCTGTCATGGCAGGCAGAGAGAGGAAGGTTTTTAGCAGGGATGAGGGAGGGGGTGTGCACAGAAGGACTTGACAGCTTGTGGGAGGGGAAGAAAGACTGCCCACTCCACCCCCTCCTTAACCAAGCACACCCTCTCTTTCCTTCTTCAGCATCCTCTGGCATGGATCCATTGTATTTATCTATTTATACTGTTTGCTATCCCTAGGTTATAAAAAATTTACTGGGTATCTATTAGCTGATAAGTGAAACCTTTTATTTAGGTGTAGATGTGAAAGATTGAGAGGAGGGGATGAAGCAGTAGTGAGCTCCAGGCAAATCCTGGTAAGCTCATTTGTCAGCTACTGAAAATTTGGATGATACAAGTATTTTATTTGTTTTTAAGATGAGGATTGCAGGTTGACCCTTCCATRTTAGTCTGATTTATATAGTTCTAAAAAATGTGGAGCAGTAAATTTTATATATAATTTGCAATGGCAAAAGGGCATTACACCTCCCTCTGAATCTGATGATTGTTGTTTAATAGCTGATCTTGTGTAGGTGATTGTGGGCCAACAAGAACATAGCTCATGATGCAAGGCACCAAGTGGCAAATAAAAATTTTCTTTCCTCCTTTTGTTCCTGCTTATGTGTGATTGGAGCTACTCTTGTTGCTCCTCCACTGGCCCAGCTTCTTCTTTCTTGTGCTTCCTTCACTGTTTATTACGTACCTGTTGTGTTTTCATCATTTCACTTAATATTGCTTGGGAAATACAACTGGTAGATTGCATGTTTTCCTTTCTGTCCTCCCAGGATTCTGAATAACAGATTTGAAAAAAACCCCAACTTTCTAGCTTTGGCAGCCTGTGATCATGTGAACCCCTTTAAGATGATATCCATGGTTTTTGCTGAACATACCATCAGCTTTTTAGAGATGTCACAGCATTGATGAAGGGGAAAGATCCACATTGTGTTCTTAATRCAGCACCCAGTTTTAAAGCAGTGACACTTCTTTTCTGCATTTTGCATAGGGCTCAGAATTTTAACTATTGTTGGCTGACAGGGTTAGATTCATCCTTTTACTCCTCCTACTTGTGATGTAATAAATGACCTGTGGTCTATACTGTCCAGGGGACAGTTTTGAGGGAAAAGTTTTTTGCAGTTTGGCTTTGTTTGGATGTGTAATTGTAGCATTGTTAAAGTTAATTTACTTGAGAGAGGATTTGAAGTTCTGGCAAAACAACGTGATTTCTGATTTTCTCAGCATCCTGCACTTTTCTTGGAATTTTGTTTGGACAGCCCCTGTGCTGTCTGCGTATTCAATGGCAGCAATGCCAAAACCCATGCAGTCCAATATTGTGTATAGATGTTTGTTATGTATTTAGCTGTAATGCAGTTTGGGGTTTGTTACCTCAAACAATAGATGGTTCAAAGTGTAATGGCCATGTGACTAATGAGGAGCATGTCATGCTGCCTTCTTGAAGCGTTCCACTCTTGGCTTTTGTTTCCCAGGCATCTTTCCCTGGCAGTGTTATGCAAATTAACCAATTAATGACAGACAAAATGGCCTTCCTGCATCGCCATGCTTGTAATAAGAAGGGCAATGCTGTAAGTCACGTACCTATTCAGCAAGCTCTGTAGGCCACTGCCAGGGCATGATTAGCCTGACTGTGGAAGACAATTGCAGAGGCATCTGCTCGGTTAATTTTGAGAGAAAATTTACCAGATGGAGGCTGAAGATTTAAGTGATTAGAAGGTAGTAGATTGGAATACAAATTGGATTAAAAGAAATTAGATTGATATAAATCGAATTGAGTCACAACAGTTTGTGTTGTTTGTACCAAGGGGCAATGGATTATGGGAGAAGCAGATGCTCCAATGAGATAGGAATTAATGTGGCTTTGACGGTCCATCTGGGAAGGCCTGAATATCGAGTACATCCCTAATCTCTCTCTCCATTTATCAATGCCATAATGTTAATTAGTACTTCATTCATTAAGTTACTTACAGAGGAAAAAATCTCACCCCTAGCCCCTCTCTGCTTGAGGATTTGCTGCTGTGCCAAGAAATGGAAATCTCTCTTTAGCTGAGCTAGTTACAGTTGACTGTTACACTAGACCTGTGTCATTTTCCTCAAGCTTGTTGCTGCTTTTGGCCTTAATGAAATTTACTGGGCTTTGTTTTGCAACAAACCAAAGCATAAGTCCAGCAGCATAGTTTTTSAAGTTGTGCCTTGATCCCTACTAACTTCCACTAGTGATCCTCCTTCTCACATATTTAAAAAGGTATAGTATAAGTCTGGTGCATAGAATTGTGGTGAATGACCAAACTTTAGCTATAACATTAATAGTGGGAGAAAACRAAGAAGGTTTGTGTATGTGCCCCTCTAGGATCTTGGGTAGAGAAACGTGTATGGAAGAAAAAGTGCTGTACCTGAGGCACCTGATGTGGAGCTCGTCCTCAGATGTGCAGAACTGTCTAATGACAACTGTTGGATTTTAAGCACATTTCTCTTACGCCAGAAAATAAATGATCGAGTGTTTTTTTGTTTTTTTGTTTTTTTAACTCTGAAAGGTGACCCAAAATCGTAATTCGAGTTTTTGCATTGTATGGGGAAAAAATACAGAAGGAAAAAAATGCCTGTAAAATGGTTAAAAACTATACCAGAATTCTGAAGGAAAAGAGTTAAATTCTTTTCCTGGCCCTAGTCTTCTGGAAATAAACATGAGATAATAAATTAGAAGATGCTTAGCAAAAAGTGAAAGAGGACTCAGCTCTCTTTGCTCCCCCAGGTGTGCACAAGGGTGTGATGCAGTAAGGCTCTGTTATGATATCCACAGAGAGTGCAAACACTGGCAAATGCTGGTCTCCATATGAACACCATTGTAGTGTCAGCCTTAAAATTTTCTTTGTATTTTTCCATAAATATTTGATTTGTTTTCCTACATGGCAAGGAAGCTTTGATTCTACTTCACATAGAAATCTGACTGCAGCTGCAGTACTTTAGTTATTAATCATAGAAAAATTAAGTATAAAAACATGTTACTGCTCTGTTGCTGGAACCTAAAATGTCAAAGATATCTACAACAATGTCTCACATTATGTTCCTATGTTCTGGAGGAAATAGATTCATTGCAAACTAGTTTTGCTGAAGAAAAGGTTCTTTTATCATGTTTGAGGGTTTTTTATCTGTTGAAAATAAGTCATTAGAAAAAAAGGAACCTGTCTCCTGAAAAATTGATGATTTGTACCTCTAAGCAAAGAGTGTAGTAGGCATGGGCAGGCAAGAGGTTGGAATGGAGCAGTGCTGGGACAGCTGAATCAAGATGATCAAAGGGATATTCTGTGCCATATGTCATCATATGCTCAGCAGTAAAAACTCATGGAAAGGAAGATAAAGGAGGGATGTTGATGGTTATGGCATTTGTGTTCTCAAGCAACAGTCCTGCATGCTGAGGCCCTGCTTGCCAGGAAGTGCCTGGACATCTGTTTACTGATGAGAAGTAGTGAATTAATTCCTCTCTTTTTGCTTTGCTCTTTTGCTGTGTGAACAGCTTTTTCCTTCTCTTTTTGCTGCCCACTATCTCAATCCACAAGTCTCTTGCTTTCCTTCTCCTTTCTCCCCCTCCCATGGGACAGGGTGTTGAGCAGCTGGATTTGACTGTCGTGTGGGGTCAACCTACCGCTATTTAAAGATAGAATTTTATTTCTTAAGTTTTTCTAGGCAGCATTTGTTGTATTTACTCAGTATAGTGATTTAGAAGTCTAAGGTTGAAGCTTGAAAAGGTGGATTCTGCCTCCTCTGTATTTTCTATTTACTTCCTCTATTGTTATTTTCACCAATTTACTTGCTTACAGTAAACACTTCAAGAACTGCCTTGGAGTTTTTGTTTGTTTCACCTGCTGTGCTGCCAGACACTCTTATTCCTGTGCTTCTGCATAGTGCTGTTTGATCTAGAAAAACATGGAGTAAATAAATTATATGCTGGAAAGAAGCTCTTGGAAGGTCACAGCAGTCCCCTTGCCATTCCACAGCTCTGAAGATGCTTGTTTATCAGTAATCCCTGCTCCATTAGTAGACTCAACAGAGATCTCTGCAAAGATAGGATAGACAACAGAGGTTTCTGAATCAGTGTCTGCAACTGTACCATTTWAAAAGATCTCCCTTTTTTAATACAGAAAGGGTAAAACAATGCTGCAAAAGGATCCTGTGAAAAGCATATTCCTTGAAAGGCAAGATTCTTCCACTAGCAACAGCAAGGGCCAAGAGAACCTCTCACTGGATCTGTGCCTTCAGTCTAAAGTACTAGGAAAGACTTACTTAGTGTGCCAGCTTTGGGTGTCAAAACATGGAAACGACAAGGTGAGAGAAAAATCACTGATGGCTGCTTAAAAAAAAACCCCTATAAGTTGTCACAGTTACTGGGAGTGTTTGTGTTCTGTCACCAGGCTCAAGAATGTTAAATCTCATTTTGGCTGCAGAAGTTGCAGAATTGTGTTTTGTTATCTAAYTGGACAGATAACTGGGTGGCTTCTGAACAGGAGAATGAAAAAATAAAAGATTCACCTTGTAAATAGAATTGATGAATGATTTTGGATAAAAAAATGCCATTTTTATTAGCTGCAGATGTAACAGTAACAAGGTAGAAAAATGATATTAAAATGGACATGATGAGGTAGGTAAGGTGTTGTGAAACGTGTGGAGAGCAAACAAAAAGGAAAGGGACAAGGAAAGATGGGATGTTTTTGGGTTYTGTTTTTCTGGGGTGGGGGCAGTGTGGGACACATATGGGAAAGGATGTTGGGGCAGAGAATCTCCAAGTATTCTCTTAACAGAAGATGCTCTTTCACATTTTATATATAAATATATATGTGTGTGCATACATATGTGTATATAATTTTGCTATAAATGCATCAGGAAAAACTAGAGTTCAGACAGTTAGGTATTTGTGCACAATTTTGAGTAATATGTTGTTTTTYATTATTAGTGGTGAGAGCTTCCCTATAGATACAAAGAGAGTCGAGAATATTACCTTGGATTGTCAGTGTGATAATCATTGAAAAACTTGTGACATTTTGGTGATAAAACAAAAAGAATTGCAGTGTTTGCAGTAAAATATTTACTTTCTAAATATGGAGGGGGGAAACCCAAGCACCAAACTTCTATATATATAWAAAGACAAATGCATGCTGTAAAGCCCCAATATAAAAAAATGTGATCTTTTGTGCTTGGGGTACATGAGGTGTTCCTAAACCTAACCTACATAGGCAGAAATAGCACATGACTGAATTTTCTGTAGAAGTTGTTTGTTTTCAAGCATTGGGTGGCTCAATGAGTTTTTAAAATGCCAGCTGGCAAAAGGTGAAATAAGGGGGCAATTACAAACATCCTGCTAGATTTTGTATTGCCTGTACTTTCTCACTTGATTCTTGTATTTTGACATATGTAGCAGAGATACAGCTGTGAAGAGTTTTATACCAATTCKAAGAGCCTTCCACTTTTGAGCATATGAAGGTGTATTTACTCAGTATGGGGTTAGAAAAAGTAGGATTAGAAGCTTTCTTCACAGATCTYGATCCATATTTTCATCCATGGGTATATGGAATAATTTTTTCAAACTAGTTAAAGTTTCCAAAGAAAAAGTTGTTGACAAATCACAAAGATGTAATCTGTAGATTTCTAAACCAAGATATTACAATGAGTTTTGGATATTTGTCATATTACTTTATTGTAATATAATTTTATTGTGAGCTTTGTTGCAAATTAATATTCATTGGCTAGTTGCTTAGATACTTACTTATTCATTAGGTAGTTACTTAGAACTTTACAGAAGGTTACTTTAGGATGTTTAGGTCAAGTTTTAAGTGAAGTATTGATATTGTGTACTTATAATTCCATAGACATGCACAACTGGTATGGTTCAGGGAGTGTTTGTGTGTATTGTCAGCCCTGAACATAGTGGCTGCAGGGTAAAATTCAAAACACCAAAATTAAAATGCCTGCTGTGCGTATAGTAGGAATCCCTCCCTTCCTCAAAATACTATTTTAAGGCTGCTTCAGATGGGTGAATTTATTTACAAATGTAGTCTGATTTCACAGATTGTAGCAATTTTATTCTAATATGAGAACTATTTGACACATGGTTTTTTGAAGGGATCCAGACCAGGTTGTCATTTGAAAACTTCTTTAAAGCTGTTGTTCTAACTTAACACTGTTAAAATTGATGTGTTTTTCTGATTGCTAATTTTTAAGTTTTTAGTTGTATCTTTTAATGATGCCTTGGATGGTCATTATCATCTCTCAGTGGAAGGTTTTAGCCTGTGGAGCCCTTCTATGCAAAAGCAAAATTTACTTGCTCCTAATTAGCCATTGGTTTTTCCAGTGGTATGAGGGAAAATGCAAAGCTTCCCCTTTGGCTGTTAAGGAGCCATTGCCAATTCCCCAGTGCTATGATAACATATTCTTCTTGTAATAAATTACTGTGCTGTCTATAAGCAATGTCTGCTTTCTTACCTCCCATCCTTGACCTGAAWAAGAGCTGAAATATGTTTGTTAGAGTCAGGCATACACTTATGCTTTGCTTTGTTAAATTCCAGAGCGATTTGGAAAGGGTCCCAAGGGAAGAGCTGTTGTGCTTGAGTTCTGGATAAACAGCGAGGAAAAAAATATTTTCTCTTGGATGCTTTTGTTATAGGCTGTGTATATATCATAGAATAATTTGGATTAGAAGGGACTTTGGGAGGTCACCTGGTACTTACAGGTGTGTGTATATTGTATAAATATAGATGTGGTATGTATCTACACATAGCACATAAATACAGACACATATRTACATATACACATAGACATTTATATTTCTACTTTTCACAGCTGGAAGTGTTCCTCTTCTCTCCCTGTTATCTGCATTTCTTGAAGTCCTTTTTATCATCTCATTATTTAGATTTGGTGAACATTACTAAAACCGACACTTGAATTGGAGCAGCTATTTTAGTTTGAGAAGTCAGAGCTTTTTTGAGTAAGAACCTAGAAGTGAAGGTGGTTTGGGTTTGCTGGGTTTTTTTATGTGGGTTTTTTGTGTGTATGTGTGTGGGTGTTGGTGTGATATTAAGCAAATAATTGTCTGTTATCTTCTTTCAGGGAGCATATCTCTGGTAGAAATATTTTATTTCTTGACTTGAACTCTAAACCATGCTGCTTTGCAATAAACAAATCGATGTAGCTTTCTCATTGAAGCAGTGACTTGTATTTATAACATCACTTTTCACCTGGGGAAAAAAAGATTAATCATTCGCCTGTGAATCTATATTACAGTTTTCAGGGCTATTGTGCTCACCCCACCTCTCTTGACTGCATCCCTAACATGCTCTTCCATCCTAGGCAGTGTGCTGGAAATAAATTTTGAGGTGTGCTAAAACTCTGCAAAAAAGTGAAATGTGACACTTCAGTGCTGGTATGTGAGGAGAAAACAATTGAAGAAAAGTAAATTAGAGTAAAATTGCATTAAGCTTTTATGTCGATTTTGGAACGCTTCCCCTGAAATAATTTTATACAAGGAATAGTTTGCTTAAACTCTGGCACTAGATTATTGTCCACATTTAAAAAAAAAAGAATTTTATGTTTGCAGTGTTTCTTTACTATTAAAGGTGATTACACCTTGCTTAGCAAAGTCACAGTTTCATACAAGAGAAACTTAATGAAATCAACCTTCCAATAAGATTTGGTCAATGTTTCTAATGACAGTTATTGATCTCTCTTGTCAGCATTTCCTGCTCTCCTTTCTTGGCAGACACACACTATAGGAAAGGTGACTTATCTGCAGGCACATGTCCTAGGGAAGTTGGATATGTTGCTTAATGGATTAATTTTGCTCGAGGAAAAGCTTTCAGAGGACCTTGTCATAGCTGACACAGCTTTGAACAAAAGCCTTACCTTGGAGACAGTCGTATTYGCTGGAGTCTTTTCCCCTCTGCCAAATCTCAGAGGAAGGGGAGAGACTGTCAAGTAATAATTTTCAAAATGTAGTCTTYACCATTCCTCTTTGCCTAGAGGAATGTATCTTGGATAATCAGCCTGATGCCAGTGCATCAGCCTCTATTGCAATTGAGTTTTATCATTATCTTGACTTTTTTGCACATTATCTTTTGTTCAAACTCAGATGTGACTGACTTGATGTCTGTTTGAAATCTCGGCTTGCCTTCAGTCAATTCTGTGCCTAAAAGGGTGGTGAAAGCAACAGACTTACTCATTACATCAAACAAATGTGTGCAATAAGGGTTTCTGAAAAGCACTTCTCACGTGGAACGAGGCATATGAGAAAGTGGGAAAACGAACAGTGACTGTCCTTCAATWGATTTAACTAAGTAGCTGTGGGATTGTTTTTGTGGAGTGTGCATAAGTCAAAAAAGAACTGGAGCCTGCCTATGGGACAAGTYTGATGGAGCCAAAAGAGATACTGCAGACCTTTCTGTAGCTGTCCATCCTCTTCTTAAAGCACATTATTGTTTTAATTCAGATTTTAATACTTTAATTTCAGTTTAATTTTTTTCTTACTTGATGCAGTGAAAATAAATCAAGGTTCTAGCATAGAAAAAAGGTTCTTTGGCATTAAAATGTATCTTTGGAGCAGTCCTCTACGCAGAATCAAGTGTGCACAGGCCCTTTCCTTTCTGCATCTTTAGCTTTTGGTTGTGGGAGAATTCTTTTCCTGCATGACAGTTTTGCTGTTTCTCTTTTTGATAAACAGTCCTTCTGCACTGTCTCATGGAGAACATGTGTTGTTGGCAAACTCTTGGAGGGAATGCATTCAAAATGCTATCAGAAGCACAAAACAACTCATAACTCATGTGAGGAGCAGCTGAGGGAGCTGGGGGTGTTCAGCTTAGAGAAAAGGAGGCTCAGGAATGGTTCTTACAACTGCCTGAAAGGAGGGTGTGACCAGGTCGTGGTTGGTCTCTTCCTCTGAACAGCCAGCAACAGGATGAGAGGACACAGCCTTAAGCTGTGCCAAGGTAGGTTCAGGCTGGACATCAGGAAATATTTCTTTACTGGAAGGATTGTTAAACATTGGAATGAGCTGCCCAGGGAGATGGTGGAAACACTATYCCTAAAGAGGTTTGAGAAATGACTGTAAATGGCACTCAGTGCCATGATCTAGCTGACGAGGTGGTGACTG
Organism: Malurus melanocephalus; assembly: GCF_030028575.1. Lineage (NCBI taxonomy): Eukaryota > Metazoa > Chordata > Aves > Passeriformes > Maluridae > Malurus > Malurus melanocephalus. The sequence continues at coordinate 163,422 of NW_026623831.1, read as the reverse complement.
TGATTCTGTGATATAGTCCGAATTTGTCTTTCAAGTTCCATTGCTACAACTTTTGTTGCTCTTGTTGTTGACAGTACTGCCTTTCTGAACTAAATACACAATTCACCTGCTCAGTATGACCTATTAGAAATCTTGAACTATTGAATTATTTCAATGATATGACACTACGTAAAAYATCACATCCCATTTTAAGCATTCCTTTCACAGCAATAGTGTAAGGGCAGGGGAGTTGGAAGAATAGACGGCAGCTCTTTACTGCCATCTTAATAGATGGCTTAAAACTGATAGTGGGCAGGTTGAGGTTAGACATTAGGAAGAAACTCATTACTGTGAGGGTGATGCGGCACTGGAGCAGGTTGCCCTGAGAAGTTGTGGATGCCAAATCCCTGGAAGGTTGGATGCAGCTCTGGTCTAGTGGAAGATGTTCCTGTCYACAGCAGGGTGTTGGAATTAGATGATCTTTAGGGACCTTTCCAACCCAGACCATTCTGTGATTCCCCTTAGGATAGGGATTGCAAAGTGGAAAGGTAGTGAAAAAGATAATTGTGGAAATCCTGGAGGGAGGAATGGAGAAGGAAGCTGCATGGGTAGCCCAGGATGCACCACAGCTGCCTGATCAAGAAGGTTGCATCTTACTCTGCAATAAAAGTATCTTCTGCCCAGGCAGCTCAAGGGGTTAATAGAATTTCTGTTCCTTTTAAATGAGGTTATATTTGTAAAGGTGTTAGGGGGTGCCATAGTGAAAGAATCAAAACTAGACTGAAACAGCACTTGGGTCTGTCACTTTCTGATATACAGATGGTGTCTAGAGACAGACAGTGGAGCCACATTTTTTGTTTCCTGTGTTATTTTGAAATCAGCATAACCTTTGTGAATACCCGCTGGTGCTCAGTTCACTTTGGAAGGAGGGAGTTTGGTGTGCTCTGTGATTGACCTGTCTGTGTTTTGCTTCCTCCCTCCAAGTGCATGATGCAGGAAATTCCTTGCAGCCCTGGATAGCTGAAGGTGCAAACAGCCATCACAGGAATGTGTGGTCTGATCCCTCCTCCAAACACCTCCTAAGCCTTTATCCTTGCACATTGGCATGGTCCCTGCTGCTCCCATCTCAACCCTCTCTTGTGCCCAATTTCGTTAATTAGGATAGAGAAAGTGCTAGTTTTGTGGTAAATGTCAGTCCTGAAGAGGAAGAATCAGCCCWATTGTGACCTGAGGAAGGGTTTTTAATTGGGTTGTGTATGGTACAACAAGCATTTCTTGCTACTAATTTTGTTACCCTTTGTTAGCTGACACAATTCACTTGTATTTGTCCTCTGACTTAAGTCTCTCGCATGTCTCAGAAACACCTCAGCTTTCCTTTTCTTCCAAATACTGTTAATAGAAATTTCTTAACATTGTTAGTGGGGTTTTGTTTGCTTTTGGAGAATTAGCATTGAATTAGGTTGGTGGACTCGTGTCYGGAGTATTATAATTCTAACTATTTCTAATCAGTGTATGACATTGGCTTTTTAGACCATGTGCTGTCAAATGTTTATCTTTAAGGGTGATTTCAGCCTTTTTCAATGTTGTGTATGGGGTTATGGACTAGGGTTATTTTTTAACTGCAGATTCTCCTTTTAGATTTTTTTTTTGTCAAAAGAAGGGAGAATAAAGTATATCTTCCAAATGTCCCATAAGTTCATCTGTGCTTAGCTATAGATTGTTTTTTGATGTACAGGCATTGCAGATTATGGATTTCTTTGCKGTTCTGGTAATAGAATCTGTAAGCCACTGAAAGAGCCAATTTGTGCAACAGCAATGTAACACTTAACTACTATGGCAAGCCTTAGTTTAATAACCTGAGTGTTAGTAAAACAGAAGTCCAAAGGTGGATTCACTCTGTTGAATGGATCCTTATGCCTTTTCTCATAACTTTTGCAGTAAATGAGGCATTGCAAATAWTTTAAAATATGTGGGGCCTAGTATATAATTAAGACATTGATGTTAAATTGCTTTTCCACGACTCAGCAAAACTGCTGATCAGAAAATTGAGACAAATGTTTCACACCGTGTATTTAAGAAGTGCACACCAATTGTAGGAGCATGGCAGCTCCACTCAAAGGATTTTCAGGATCTGTGCAAGAAAAGACTGTATTTGAGACCCAGTGAAGAGGCACAGACTGCTGTGAGTCTTGCAGAAATATTTTGCCAGGCGCATGTAGACTGATTAGATATGCTGGCGTGGAGAGTATCTGTTGGCATTAATGCTGAAGGAGAGTTCCAAGCAAGGTTGGATGGGGCTCTGAGCAACCTGGTCTAGTGGAAGGTACCCCTGCCCATGGTAGGGGGGTGGAATGAGTTGATCTTTAAGTCTATATTATTTTCTCTTCCAAGCCTATATTATTTTCATGTTTGTGTGTGTATATATATATATATGTATATATATGTATGTGTGTGTGTGTATATATATATATATATATATACATGCATTCCTAAAACCGAACATTTCTGAAGTGAGCTGATATTTGAGGTTTTCATTTTGACTTTGTTTTTTTTTCTTTCTGTTTCCATGCCTGGACTGTTTGTCCAAAGCATACATGTAAAACTGCAAAGAGCTGTTAACTAATGGGGTTGGTAAGATGAGTATTTTTGGATGCCCTCCTGTTGAGGGGTATCTGGAAGCACACAGTGATCTAGAAGCAAATGTAAATAGGAAGATTACCAGCCAAAAAAAAAAAAAAAGTTGTCATACATGAATGTGTAAGGGATCCTCCTCTAAGCACAGTCTGTAGAGGTTTGATAATGCTATCAAGGGTTAGATCTGTAGTCCTTCTCAGGGTTTTAGGTAGGTGAGTGTCTGATACAGTCTCTGATATCAGACAAAGCAATTTCAGAAATGTTCAGATTTTTGTGTGTTTGTTTTTGGGGTTTTTTGGGGGGATTTTTTGAGACATTAAAAGATCAACTTGTGAGAGCTTTCTGTGACACCTAAAGCACAAATAAATTGTTCTGTCTTCCCTCCGTCCTTTTCTTTAGGATCCCGTCTCCGCCAAGAGGACTTTCCACCACGGATTGTTGAGCACCCTTCAGATGTGATCGTGTCTAAAGGAGAGCCAACTACTCTGAACTGTAAAGCTGAAGGACGGCCAACCCCCACCATCGAGTGGTACAAGGATGGAGAGCGGGTGGAAACGGACAAGGATGATCCACGCTCCCACCGGATGCTGCTGCCCAGCGGATCTTTATTTTTCTTACGCATCGTGCACGGGCGCAGGAGTAAACCCGATGAGGGGAGCTACGTTTGCGTAGCAAGGAACTACCTTGGAGAAGCTGTGAGTCGCAATGCATCTCTGGAAGTGGCATGTGAGTAGTTTTTTTATCTGTTTARTATTCTGTAAAACTTTATGGTGGCTTTTATGCTGTCACCCAACACTTGCACACGGTCAGCGTCTGGGAGATAACAAACTGGGATAAGTACAGAATTTTCWGATTAGCCGTTGCTCTTTTCAAGGCATTTTAACATGTGCTTGTTCAGTAGCAGTGACCGTACAGAAGGTGATTTATACTGAAATGAGGTTCTAGCCGGGGTATAATCATGATTGGCACAAACATGGACAAAGGATAATCTTCCTCTGAAGAATAATCTAATTTTTAAATTACATCTAGAGTTGGTTATACCGGAACTAATGTGGAAAAATACCTATCATTTAATCTAAGGTGCACTGTCTGTTTCTCTTTATCTCATCATCTGTTACCTCAACAGAAGCAGACAGCATCTTGGTGACTCATGTTCTGTACTGCTGGAAACCTCAATATATGCTCCTCTATCATAAACTTGACCCAGGCCTCATTCATTATGTGAATGGCAAGTGAAATTGTTGGCCATTTCTCATATCATCCAGAGCAGTCTTGCTCTTTATCGATTCCCTTCGTCTTAACAGAGGAGTCAAAAGGGCTTTTTCAGAGCCCACCTGGCATGAGTAGTTTGCTTCCAGTAGAGTTCGCAGATAGATTTACTATATTCACACAGCAAACAAGCTCATCAGACGTAAAATACAATCAGTTGCACATGGTTTTTTGCTGCTTAATTTTATGGGTTGAATCAACACTGAATTCAGAATTTGCATCTTGACATAAAGTTGTGTTTTAATAGATTTATGAGTGTTTTCTTGTTGCTGGACTTGAGTTTTTCACCTGCAGCTCTTCATCTGATAGTAGTTTCACTAAAATGTGTTTGAAGTAGGGCTTTAGAACAAACTCGTATTTCTTTGTTGGTAAAGAGTGGATTTAAGCCCACAGTAGATARTATGTTTAAAGGGGGGGAATCACAGAAGAGAAGTCTTTATTCCTAATGCAGTCTTCAGACTTTTAGAGCTAGTGTGATGTGTTCTTGAGGCTTCTGTTTTGTCAGAAATTGCAAAAGATGCCATTTAAAAAAAAAAAAAAAAGTAAGTGGTGGAGTAAGCCAAGTAAAACAGATTTGTTCATTACATTTTACCTGTTGTCACCTAGATTAAAAACTGTGTCAAACAAAAATGAAAACAGTTTTGGCACAATATCAATGCACAAATGTGCCAGTAAATGCATCACAGAAAGTTACTCAGTTTTGCTAGCTATTTGAGAGTTGAGGAGAAACCAGTTTAAGGAAGGCTGAAATCTGGGTGAGTATGACTGGATAACTTTACTGGATTATTTGTGTCTTTGTATATGTGTTTTAACTGTCTGTTGAGAAATCCTAAGAGAGAGGCATAAACACTTGAAATCTGTATTTTAATCCTTTTGAGATTCAGGATCTCCTATTGAAATTCAAAGGATTGTTCCAGTTGTACCTTGAGTCATCAAATTGAAGTGACTGATTATTTTGAAATTTAAATGTTCTCTATATCTTATCAGTTTTCACTGATGTTGACTTCATTGACTTCTGAGAGACTCTTGTTACATCTCCTGTCTCTGGATTTTGTTCAACCGCTGTAGCTGGTTGCAGGTCGTAGGGAGATAGTACAAAACTAAAAACAATGAAGCTTTGCTCTTTTGTCAGGTATTTTGGGGCAGGAATGATGTGAATGTGAAACCTGAGATCTGAAATCATGGCGCAAGTTTTTGCGATAACATTGTGCTTTTACTGTTTTCATAGCTTTCAAATTTAAATGCCTGAATCCTCAATTAAAGGGTTTAGCAGCCTAAAACAGACTCTCCTATTTCACTTAAACAGTGCTTTATCTTTCCTTGAACAGTATCATGGCTGTGATTACAGAAARGTCTTCATCAAAGAAGAAAAATGTAAATAATATATACATCAGTTGTTTACTTAATTTTAGAGATTCTGCTGTGATTTTTTTTTAAAAGCATGTGGCAATGTTTGGTGGGAATCAAAGACATCCTTTGGAAGATCGTAGCGAATATTTCTGCTTGGTTTTGRGATAATTTTTAGTTCCAAATCAGACTGTCAAGTGACTTTCAGGCAAGTTATTTCGAGGCTCCTAGTTGTTTATCCAATGTCAGCATTTCTGTGCTGAAGAAGACAGGCAGGTCTGTAGCAGCCCGTTTGCACACTYGGGAAATGAGTTTCTGGTGACAGGCTGTTGTCAGCAGTGAGTMCCCAGTCACCTGTTCTTAACTCCTGCTGGAAAACTGTTGAGTTGCTTTGATACTGCAGCCCTGTCCATGGGGTGGCCACACGTGATCCACTCTGACTCGTGCTCCCTGTCATGGTGTTGAAAACTCCTCTTTCCACACTAAGCCAAGCTGTTTTCATCACTAGAGAAAAAGAACGGTTGTCTTTTGCTGACAACAGAGTTCTGGATTATTATCTGACTGTAGGTGGCCTCAAATTGTGCCATTAGAGACAAACTGCTGGGTTTCACAGCTTTAAAATGCTTGAGTACACTGTTTTAGAGTTAGAATCTGTAATTGTTTTACTTTGCTTATTAAGTTGGCAGTTGTGAATTATGTTCTCTTTTGCAACTTTTGAATGATTTATGAAGAAATATTTATTGGGGTTGTATATCTGTYAGATGTGTTTGTGCTTTTGCATCAATATGATAAAAGAGTTAATTGCAATTAATTTTCTCCTATTTACCTTTTTTTTTGCTCCATGGGTACCTGCCACACAAGCAGTGGGATCGAAAGTCTTCTGATGTATCCACAGTTATGTGTAAAGAGAGAARTGAAATTTCAGCTGGGACACAGGGCAATTCAAACCATAGTGTGACCCATCTTGAGCAGTCTTCTTGCCCCTTGATTTTTCTGTAGTGAGTTTTTTCAAGTTGCGGAAATCCCTGAGCTCTTCTTGGTTGAGTAACAGTTAGCACTTTTCCCAAATGATGAATTTAGGTACCAGCCCCTCCAAGGCACATAAGGTATGCTTTTAAACYCATGCCTCTTCAGAGCTACTGCATACAGTCCAGGGCAGTTTTTTTTGTGCTGAGGTGTGTCTTCAGAAAAAATTGTTCATGCCAGTAAAACTGTGAAGAATTGTGATTTGGAAAATTATTTTAAAAACYCCATCATTAAGATACTGAATATGCTTTTAGAATTTTTTTTTCCTTTAATTTAGAATATCTCTATTCTAAAAGACATTTAAGAAGAAATAGTCTTTGTTTGGAAGAAAAGGTCGTTATCTGAAGGCACAGTATAGGATTAATATGACTAATTCTATTCTTTTGATACATTAATTCATGGCGTGCTTTATGCAGATTTTTCAGTCGGAGTGTCCTCAGAAGGAAAAAAAATAATGCTATCCTACCAGTTTTCCAATGTTTTTGTGGCAAATTCTCATGTAGGATTTTTGTTTTGTGGTTAAATGATTAAAAACAGATGTTCTAACCTCGATGAAGAATTGTATCCAAAAGAGCAAAACATCTTTCTTTTGATTTTGTCTACTCGAATTTTTTAATTGAAATTGATCAAGAGTTGGTGTTATTAAACATGTTGATGTTCAGATTTTCTCAGGTGTTCAAATGCTAGAARTTTTAAAATAAAAGCACATTTTTTTTCACAATGCACCAATTGAATGGAGTTTTCTGCTGGGAATATCAGGAAACACATTTGCAGTAGTGACTGTAGCTAGGATTTCAGCTGGGAGCACCGGGGCGCCACATGTGAGCAAGGGAAGGAGCKGGAGGGTCCCCACTCAGGCTGGGGCTGCCTCTGATCCAGCCGSAGTCAGCAGCAGCCCCCAGGGAGAGCAGCTGTAGCCCCAGGTGTTAAATATGTGACAGCAGCTTGATCTATCGACCACTGTTACAGGGGGCTTTGGCCTAAATGAAAATTCATGAAAAATTGATGAAGTCCCCAGATTATTTTTTTCCCTTTTCCTTTCGCAGTGCTGTGCCAATGCAGCGAGGAGAGATTAAATGAGGTGTTCAACSCTTTAGTGGCAAGGAGGTTGTGGTTCAGAGGTCGGGGAGGGGGAGGGGAAATAAGACCCATTTTCTACCTTACTTTCCTTTAAAAGAGAACATGAAGCTTTTCAGATTAGCTGGGATTTGCTGCTATTTTAATATAATAATAATAAAGCTCAGGAATATTGACAAATAGGATCCTTTTCTGCATGGGCTGGCAGAGACTGGGAGCATGTGGGTTGGTGCAGAAAACAGTGGAAGCCTCTGAGTCATAATTCAATTGGAGAACCAGAAATAGATTGAATTTTGTAATGGCAGTATAAATTTGGGCTTCCATCTTTCTGAGTATCTGCTTGAACTGAAGTCATTTGGAGAAAGAAGAGGTCTTGCATTATTTATATGCCACAGATTGCTTGGATAGCAGGCTTTGGAACACTCTCTAAACATAATGATCCTGTTTATGTTAGATTCAAAACTGAATTATGTTTTTATCTGTAACAAGAGAGGTTATAGTAGTACACTGAGTTTAGTGTGAAGTCATAGGTGTTCTGCAAAGCAAGTCGGAGCCAGATCTTAAACATGGGAGACAGTAATTTTGCAAATAAACCAGATATATTTGAATATTCAGTGTATAAAGGCTGAGTGATATAAAATATGTGCTATGCAATCACCTTTGCATCATAATGCTAATGCATGTTTGCTGGAGCCTGTGCAAAAGGCTGCAATATGTTCCTGATAATGGAGTTAATAATTTCATTTGAGCTATTCAGAGTAAAACAAGACTACAGTGTATGTGACTGTAAAATGGGTGGATGAWTTTTTCCATCTAGTTTCYRTTTAATGTATGAYAGTAACATGTATTAATTTTGTTACTGGTAATTTCAAAGTCTGATTTGCTTTGAGGTTACTYTCACATGTGGAGAGCTTGTCCGGTTCCTTTACTTATATCTCTCTCACCCTCATTGTCTAAACAGAGTGTAAAAGGCTTCCTGTCTGAGCTGGCACTCTTCTACTCTCCTCTAATTATTGTGGAAATTGGAATGCTGGAGACTGTGGTCTGGTCTGTGAACAATATCAGGATGCTGGAAAGCATCATGCTTTTTCTCATCATGCTTTTTCTCTAAGAAGAAATTTAACAAATCATGGCTATTATCACAGCATGCTTAATGAACATCAAATTCTCTTCTTTGTAGAAGAGAACAAATAAGATAGTATCTGATTAGATAATCTGGGAAAAGGCAGATTTCATTAGGTGGTGGGAATACCTTAAACCTTCTCTGTACTTTTCAAGCTTGAAGTAAGGATTATCTGTGGAATTTTCAATGGATTAGAACAAAGCCAGTGGGAATATCATTGTTTGAAAGCCTTACATAAAATGGCATTTCTRTATAGGGCCTTGTTTCATAGTCACTATTAGAAATTAAAGAGGTTACTAAATACAAATCGAGTGAAAACATCCGATAAACCAAAACCTGACTTGCTATCTCATTGCAGTTTCCTTTGAGACAGAAAAAGTAGTTTGGATTATTTGCTTTAATAGTATAGTATTTAGTTTAATGTTTTTATTTCTTTTAAATTCACCTGAGACAAGAAACCTATATATTTGGGAGGGTGAGACTTTTGTACCAGTAGCCAGAATGAACTAGAATTCTTATGAGCAGTGCTCTTCCTCAGGATAACCTAAGTTGTATCTTCTGTTGCTAACAAATTCCTCACAAACTGCTTAAATTTGTGTTTCAGTGTTGATGCYTTCCATGTGGGGCAGAAGCTTCCCATGGTGAAGAACTTCCCACCATCATCTTCTAGGATTTAGACAAGTCRTCACATTGTTACATCTTCATTTCTTACCCTTTGAACTCCACTTGCACTTGCAGATTTAAATGTTTCTAAGGCTAAAAGAGCTACGGACTCCTTACTTTTTAACTAAATCCAGAGGTATTTAATATTCTGTAAGTCATAATATCAAGCTGTACAGTGCCTGTAGGTTTCTCCAGATCTTGTTGTTCTCCTTTTTCATGCTCTTTTCATACTGTGGTCTTCTTAGAATTGGTTTTGGATTCTTTTTGGTAGACATTCACAGCGTAATTAACGGTAAAGAAAGATAGATACTGTGTCCACACAAAAGAAGAGGTTTGTTGTGAGCACTTAAACTCAGTTGGTTATGTATGCCTAGTGAGAATTTTCCTCAACAGCTGGCAGGTGTTTCCAYTATGTGAATTAATTCTTGAGAAGAGATAAGTCTCTGCAATGTGCACTCATGTACTGTGTATTCACACAGTCCAGTATCATCCCCAGCATCCCTGCAGTAGAAATAGTTTTCAGAGCCAGAAAGTATTAGAGAAGCTTTGTGTATGATATCTTACTTATCCTTTAAATTCTGCCCAGGAGCTACTCTTTTCCCCCACCTAAAAGAGAAATTCTGGTTACATTTTTAGGAGGTATTTGCAGTTGATGTGATTCTGCTTCTAATAATTTCTTGCATATTTCCTCACTTGATTTTTATCGGCTTCTATCTTCCCCTTGCCTTTGATTTGATTTTACTTTTTCTAAATCAAATATGCTGTTTACATCACTCTGAATGCTCTACCTGATAAAATGTTGACAGCTAAGGAGCAACTGATGACTTCACAGAAACCTTGAAAGAAATCAGCTCCTGACTGATCTGTTAGTGGGCGCATCATCATGTACTGGTTTTTTTTTTGGTTGACATTTCTCTGATTTTCAGTTCATGTGGGTAATGAAGGAGAACAAGATAACATTGCATTTTTAAAACTCTGTTCCCTTTGCTCAGGAGCCTATAAGCACACWATCTGAATGTTAATTGAAATATTAGCTATTGGCAGATGCTTCATTCATGTTGTATTATTCTGCAGAGTCAGGCTTGAAAAAGTACTTATTTTAAGCAATGGTCAGACTATGCCTTTGCAAAATTTTCATGATCTCAGTTCTAACAAGGTTCATTACAATGGTAATTAACAGTAATTATCAGGATGAGATGTGCATATGTTTTACATACACACATCTCTTCTRTATATTGATACAGATTTTTTATTCTGATAATCACTCTATTTGTTTGAAGACTTGAAACCCTTAACCTTCTTCCTTATTTTTTTTCCCTGTCTTTGTTCAAAACTGTACTTCCCTTGCTCCTGCTCTTAGAGGACTAAAATTTAATCATGGCTTTGGTGATACTTCAGATGTTCCCATAGATGTTACGCTTTGTAAAAGTTTCTAGTATGTGGAATCTGTGTGGGAAACGAAGTGGTGGTTTTGCTCCACTCCTCTTGCTTGAATTTTTCAAGTGGCAGTGATGTGAATGCATGCTGTTACTTGGGAAATGGCTTCATTGTGATAGAGAAGAGAGGCRTACACAGTCACTTTCTGCTGTCTCACAGATCTGTTTGTCACTGTGCAAAGGGATGTAGAGTTATAAAGAACTGGGAGTCCTGGATCGCTGWGTTCCCAATTGGACACAGCTGTACTTTGTAATTCCCTTCAGAAACATTTCAAGATGYGCTCTGAAAAGAAATTTGATTGCCTTCCCCTCCATCCTGAAGCTCACTCCTTTCTGTTTCTGTTGAAAGCCTGTCTTGGAACTTATGTATTCTAATGGTGAGCTAAATAATTTTCATGTTCCCTGTGTAAACATAAACATGTTTGACTTATGCTAGTTCTTGTGGTTTTGGAGCACCTCTCCAATGAAGAAAAGCTGAGAAAATTAGGATTGTTCAGCCTGAAGAGAAGGCTCTAGGGAGATCCTATAGAAGCCTTTCAAAGCTTGAAAGAGGGTTAAAAGTAAAAAGGGGGAAGACTTTTTAGCAGGACCCATTGCAACAGGACAAGGGATAATGGTTTAAACCACGGGAGAGTTGATCAAGAGTAGATATAAGGAATATACTGTGGAGGTGGTAAAACACTGGAACGGGCTGCTTGGAGAGGTGATGGCTGCSCCATCCTGGAAACATTCAAGGCTGGSTTGGATTGAGCTCTGGGCAAGCTGGTCTAGTTGAAGATGTCCCTCCTCAGTGCAGGGGGGTTGGACTAAATGATATTTAAAAGGTTCATATCTATTCAAGTTATTCTGTGATTCTAYTATCTGATTTCTCTATAGTTATTTTCTCTCCTTTGTATTTACAGAGCGCTGTGATGTCACTTCTCGTCTCTGCTATTGCTAAGTTAAACAAGAAAAACTCATGTGTTCTCTTGGAAAATATTAGCTTGATCCTAGTAGCCATTATCACCTGTTCTAGTCTGTATATGTTTTCTGAGACATGAGTGGGTAGATTGCATGTAGCATTTTAAGGCTTGAATGCTGTGCATTATGAACTAATGTTAATAACTATCTTCACCGTTCCCTGATCCATCAGTCCTGGGATCATGTCTAAGTTTTCATAAGCATTTGGCAACTCATGGTAATTCTATACTAACCAGAAACAGATCTTTCTCTTCCTCTGTAATTTGTAACAGATGAACTCTGCTTTGCCGTAAACTTCCCTGTGATGTGTTTGAAAGAATATGGCCTTGCACTTCCTGTTTCCACTTCAATTAATGTCTCCTATACTGATTTTCAGTGTCATTCCATTCTTCTTGTCTAATGACCCTCCTGTTGGGTCTTGTTGCCTAATCTTGTATGCCAAAGTAGATGCTGGCCTTGGTGTTCACAATTGGCAGTTTCTTAAACCACCTGCATCTTGCTGGAGGATTTGCCTTCTACTGATTGGACTCAAAGCTGCCTGTTGCTCGTTTCATATGCAAAATCACTTGATGAAATAAATGAGAAGGAAACAATTTTCTGTCAGCCCATGAAGAGATTACCACCCCAGCAAGGCTGAGCCATATAAACATTGCTTATGGGAAGGAAATAATTTCTTTCTGTTGTAATCTCAAAACACCAATCCATACATGAGAACCTGAGGAAAAACATCCATGGTAAGGGGAATAAATTGAGACGCAATCTTACAGAAGAAATTACAGTGGCTAATCTTGAATTATTTTTCMGGTCATAATGTATACAGAAATTCCCCAGGTGCTAGCTGTTATAATCCCATAAAGCTGACAGATAATAGGACAATCATTTTATGTTTTAGCAGTGATGAATACTAATGGATCTCAGGTATGTTTAGAATGTAAGAATTCCTGTGTCTTCTCCAGGGCAGCRGTGTTGAGGTATTTATAGATCATTTATGTTACGTGGGAAGCAGTGGCATAATGACCCACTGGGGCTCACCAGCTGGTCCATCTAGTGCAATGGTCTGTCTTGGGTAGTAAAAAACCACTGATTTAGAGAACAGATGAGGTGTTTAAGCTCATGTGTTTGAAGTTTAAGCACTTCAGTGGCTCATTCACCTCATGGATTCTGGAGAAGTGCAATTGTTTATCTTGGTTAGAATCCAAGAAAGGCAGAGGTAGTGGAAAACCTGGAGTAGTTGAAASCATCTGGGTGAAACGCTGTCACCTTGGCCATTAAGATGTTTGTTATCTTTACCAAAAGATTGTCTTTATGAAAGAAATGTCTGCATAGAATCTTCTTTCTTCTTCTGCACCTTGCTTCACTTGAAGTATATAATATTTAGAATGTTTTTCAATTGATAACAAAGCCCACAGAAGAGCGCAGTCTGGGTGTAAATGTAAAGTAATTAAAGCAAACTGGGAAGTTAAACCTTTTCAAGGTATGTCAGGATGGCTTTTTCCTTTAACAAAGCATATTGGTTAGTAAAGACTAATTGGCAAAAAAACCCCCAAACCCTTGAAATAGCTTTTGGAAAGTATTTGCCTTTGTGTTCCACCTACATGGTTTCTAACTTTGTCTTCTCACTTTTATATATTTGTTTCATGTTTCAAACTTAAAATCAGGAACTAGAAGTCACGTTTTCCTCAAGCAGTCTAATTCTTGGGTTGATTAAATGTTGTGCTTTCAGATTGCTGGAGAAAGAATTAAGTATAAAGACTGGACACTCAGCTGRGAAAAGTGATGAAGCCACTCTGGATGCTAAAAATAACGTCTWTAGAGCCCCTATTCACTCCCTTAGCATAAATAAAATTCTTACTGTACTGTAGAAATAACTTAATTATGTGCTTCAGACCTGTAAATTYCTCTCCTACAGATGCATGCCTGAAAGTCAGTGGTGGCAATACTGAACATCAGTAATGTTCTCTTTGGGATTCAGAGCCATCTGTTCAAAYTTATGTATCATGTTTATTATAGAACCACAGGTAAAAGCCAAATATTTTCATTGGTAGTATGATATCTTAAAAATATGAGGGATATTCTTCATTTTATTTGCCTTCCTCTGCCTACTCTAAGACAGGTGACTTTGTTCATGCATTTTTTAAAGTTGTGTTCTCATTTGAGCAGCATCTGATTCTGAATGTATTAGTGCAAATTTGGGATATTTTAATGGATTTTTATATGTTGTATAAACTTTGATTGTATCAATCTTATTAAAAATTGTGGAAATACCATATCCTTGCCCCTCACCCTTCCCCTTAGAAGCGCTTAATATAAATAAACTTTGCAGAAAATGGGTCATAGGGGAAGAAGTTGCAGCAATCCAAACAAAATGTTTCCTTTGTCTTTAAGAAATTGATGTCTTACAAAAACATGCCAAAAMCCAATAATCTGCAAAAAAAAAAATCCAAACCCAAATCACTGTCATTCCACTGCTTCCTTGAGCCTGTGCTTTTACATTTATTATGAAATTGGGAGGTTTGGACAAAGCCTTGTTTTGTTTTTTGAGGGTTTTYTATAATCTCGATTTTCTTCCAAACAGCTTGGTCATATTGCAAGGACTTGTTTTCTCTTGCTAGAATAAAGGCTTGTCTTTGACTATTCTTCATATAATTCATCTGCTAATTTTGCTATTCATCAAAATATTTTGACTGGCTATCATAAATACACTGTGCATATGTGCAGATCTAAGTTTATATGTCACTTTTCTCATTATGCACCTGCATTCTGTACGAATGAGAACTTGGCTGGATAAAATTTATGCTTTCAATTCCATTACAGCACATGTGCTTAAAGATAGCTAATAATACTAATTTCCATCTCTCTTGGAAATAATTTCACTTTTGCAGAGTGGTTTATTGTAAGGGGGTGTAGAACTGTAAGAAAGGAATAATTTTTTTATCAGCACATGATAAAGTCCTGCCTGTGCCATACAGAACARGTGAACAAACAGGATACAGTGTTATAAATAGCACAATTATTTGCTAAAGTTATGGGAATACAAATTCTCAAATTATAGTGAAGTATTGGCAATGTTGTGTGGGTCCTGAGCAGTATACAGCTGTTTAACTATCATGGGTTTTATATAGATCATTTGATATATATAGAAATATGTGTATCTACACATTAAATATGTACATGAAACACATATGTATGCTAAACATAMTGCTTTTAAAAATTAGGATTTGTCACTGATGCACATTAAAATTCCTACAGTGATGGAGTGTAGGAGTAGGTTTCATCTGCGCTGCCTGTGCTTCAAAGAAGCCTCTTTGTCAGGTACACGGAGTGCACAATACAAGTGGGATGAAATGTGTTGCTCTCCACTGTCACTGTGTGCCAGAGCCCATCTGCAACATTGTSTGCTCTTTTTGCTCTTTTTACTTAGTATAGGAACAGTAATAGTTACAGGAGAAATACTAAACTGGCATATCTTTTTTCTAATTTTTGGCGGTTCGCTCTTCTGCCCTTATGCTGCTACTTGATGCCTACCAGATGTTTGTAAAACTTCTATTTTTTGTAATTTTTGTTTTATAACCAACTAGACTAAAACCAGCTCAAAACACAATGAAAATAAGGATTTGTCCTTGTTTCCATGTGAGGCATCCACTACAGGGAATATGTGTATGCTTGTGCCAGCTGTTTTTCCACTGTCTATCCCAAACTCCTCGGTTGAGGTGACCTCTGAAGTGCCTGCTACTGTGAGTGATGGAGTTATTGAAATTCAGAGACAACCCTGACCCTGACCCCCTCGTGGCCTTGGTTTCACTCATCCATCTTCCAAGCCCCACAGGCTGTGATGTGCCGTGTGGAGACAGGATTAAACAAGTGTGAATAAACAAGTTCAAAGCTTTCTGTCATGGCTGCCAACACAGAACATCAGGAGAATGAGACATTAATAACCCAGTGCTGGGCAGGCATGTTGTTTTGCCACAGGAACACCTGGGRAAAGTACCACTTTCTGTGCAATCGGGTTTTTGCATGCCAAGAAAACTTTTCTTAAGACTTSCGTGAAGGGTGTGAGATTTGTCCAGTCATTCTTCTTAGTCACAAAGTTGGCAGCAGTCAGACCAGAGACAGAATGCATCACCCAGAAAGGTGCTGAAAACCTTATGTGGAAGCTGCATCCTTTGCTTGCATTGTGTTATTTGGGYTTTGATGCATCATGAGCAATTGAAGGGTTAGGTTTTTAACCTAACATGTTCACAAGAAAAGTCTGGAATATGTTGCCATAGTTATTTTTTTCAGCGTCATCTTACAAGAGCAGTTTTGTCTTTTGTTGTAAACGTTTTTTTTTCTCCTGTAGTACAATTTGAGGTTGAATCTGTGACTCTGGGTAAAAAGCTGAGATAAGACATGCTTGTTGTGACAGTGGTTTAGGTAGTGCCTGTCTTCTCTTTGTCAAGACACTCATTTCACCCTGTGGCACCTTCTGATCAGCTGACTAGTCAGTGATTAAATACATTTATTTAGTTCAATGGGTCAGAGATGTTGGGGTGGTTAGAAAATTACTGATGGATTATCAGTTTCATCACCTCTGACATCCAGCCTTACCATAGTTCATCATGTGAGAATTCATAACACATTTGCYGGAGCAGTAACATGCTCGGCTACCTGTGTGATCATGGATCCGGGTGCTGGGGATGCTGTGCTCAGGATTGATAGGACAGATGTCACAGGAATTAGAAGGGCATCATCTCTTTTGGTGATAAACACACTTATTAGAAAAACTGCTGAACAGTATTCTAGGGCCAGCAGTAAGCTTAGTAAGTTCCGAAGCTATAATGCATTGATACTTGTCTTTTCCTAGAGCATTTCAAGAARTAAAAGTACTTTTCAGAATGAAAGAAGCTTTGGCTTTAGCACTACTGGATGCTTAAAAGACAGAAAATATGCAATGATTTTTGAAGTCTGAAACTGGCAAATTCATGTCAAAGCCAATATTTTTAGAGACCCATTATTTTCTGCCCTATTACAGAGTAAATCTCATGATTGTTATCTGACAGCCTATCTAAGATTAGGGGGTTTTCTTTGGAGTCCAGTCCTGGAGCTAGCCCAGTTGAAGGTGGCACTGTGCTTCTAGGTTACAAAACATTTAGTTATAGATAGATGAGTTGTTGATGCTCCTGTGATAAGGTTTTTATTTTAAAAAAATTCTAGGTACCTTCAAGAAAAAATCTTGGTGTCAGAAAGTGACATGGAATGCCCAGTCCTTCCTGCTTGACTTAAAACAGGTGAAAATGTCCAAGTGATTTCAGTCTAACAGCACTAAGAGCCTTATTAAAGCATGCAAAAACATTGTTTATAAATAATAATTTATTATTATTCTTCATCTTGTCAAGTGGTCCAGAAGACAGAGCCAGAATGGGGTTTCACTGTATGTAGATTAAAGCAAATATGAATTTTAATCTGTACCCTATTGGACATAATAAAATGCRATGAGAGATTTCATCATATGAAGTCTAATAAAGCTTCTATATTGGCATGATACCAGCTGGTAACAAATGTCTTTATGGAAGCAAATTGTTAATGTTTTGMTTCTGTAGTGGTTTTAATGTTTAGGGTTCAGGGAGTCATAATCCTTAATTCTTACAGTTCTTAATCTAATGTGTTTTATTTATGGAAAGCTTAAGAGCCTGTTCATTTTCCTTTTTTCCTTTTTAGTTTTTTCAAGTACTTAATTCCTTTAATTCTTTTGAATCATAAACAACTTATTTATTAAACTGCCATTTGATATAACAGTTCCATGGAGACATCTTTTAATTCGAAGTAGTTTTACAAGTATGACATTTGAAACCTTTAATGTCATGTTCAGCCAAGGGGGAAAGATGCTTTGAGAGGAGGTAAATTGATTGATTTTTTTTTTTTTCTAGAGGATTAAACTACAGTTTTACTACTAGCATTGAAATTAAAGTCAGACCCAAATCTTACATTCAGTTCTTGTATCAGTTAACCAATGAATGGATCTTGTTTCAAGATCTTAAGATTTTCATGGGCTCAAAATGCTGCCACTATGCAAATACATCTGAATTAAAACTCTGTATAAAACAGAGTGAATAAACCTTTTTTTTTTTTTTCTTTGTCAATTTCAAATTGAAATGTAAGCGACTGTATATAGTGTTTACTGATACAGATTCTGATTTTCTCATTTTAGCTAATATTTCCTCCAGGTTTTGATTAGAATGGAAGAGAAAGTGCTGTGATTTCAGTTCTTCCCTCTGCTCCAGACCTTTAGGTATTTTCACCCTGATTTTACAGACTGTTGGGCAATACCTCTTTATCCCCAAAGAGTTGGTGAGCTCTGCGTGCTGCTGGTATGGAATGCCACAATAATGCTTGTACAGTAGGTGCCTGTGGGACAGTGTGCTYCTGCTGATACAAGAGCTGTGTTTGTCCACTGGATCTGATCAGTGTTTATCCACAGGCACAGCTTCATACACAAGTTGTTCTTTTAGCCCTGAGAGACTTCACATGCTATGGTTGCTTATTTTCTTACTGCAAAAGTACCTTGGCTTTTACTGCCTACTTGATTTTTCTTTTGATAAGTGTTTTGAATAAACTGAGAGGGGAAAAATGATAAYGCATTAATCTAGAGGGGATTATCCCAAAGTGTGGAAGAATATATGCAGTACTTGAAATGACTTTTAACCCAAGTTTGACATTTGACTTGTTTTAGAGTTGATAATATCCTTTTGAGCTCTGACTTATAATCAACCTCATTAATTCTTGTGACTTCTCTTGTTTCTTTTTATTGACACATAAGATGTGTTATTTTAGAAAATGAATTCCAGTTCTTTGTCACAGTTCCCTGTTACAAAAACGTAGTAAGGTTAGCTACTCATATGCTCAGAATATGACAATAGTTCTTCTCTTTCACTGGGGGAAGCATGCAGGAATTATCAAGTTAGACCCTAGAATCTGCATCAATTGTTGTGATGTCAAAGCTGCCATATTAATATTCTTAGTTTTCCATTTCAGTGGTTAAGGATAATACAGATCAATCTAATGAGGTTTTAGGTACACTGAGTACTTCTTGCTTTTACAGCAGTATAATATTGAGTTAAAAATAACCTTTTTAAAACATATAGTCACAAATGMTAAAAACTTCTAATTTTAAACAAAAAGGGAGTTTAAACAGGAGGGAAATTAGGTACGTAAGTTTTGTCTGATTTTCTTAAAACTCAAAACTCTCTTTGTATTGAGAAATAGTGTTTAAATCTTTATAGATTTGTAGAGTTTGTTTTGAACGAGTTTTTAGGTGGCCTTAGGTGGGCTTAAGAATGAAAACCCTTTTCAAAAGAGGACAATCTATAGTAGTTATTTACTGGGGTGGATGATGCTCATTGCTCTAATACCTAGGTGCATTAATGTATTTTCCTTACTAAATACTGAGAGGAAAAATCAGAAAGATACCTAAAAACAGATGCACTGCTTACATWGTTTTTTTCAGCTCTGAATCTGACAAAGACATCTCAAATTTATGCCAAGAGTGTGAAAACTTTTTATGATCTAACTCAAGTTTTTATTCACTAGACTGTTTTACTAACATTGCAAGGTTTAAAGTAGAATAAAAGACATTCTTGTGATCTCTTATTCTGACAGAACGATGGTGTGGTGGAATGATGTCACAAACCATGTCTGACAGGTTTAAAGTTGAATAYAGGTGGTCTGTATTTCCTTTTTCCTACCTCTGCTCCCTGTTTAAAAGGCTCTGAGGCTTGCCTAAGCCTGCACTTGCCTGTATTTTGTAAATGCAACATAGGAAAATGTGGACACTTTGGTGGTGGCCAGCCAGGAACCAAAGGAGAGTGTGTATTTAGAAATGGTGGGACTTTATGTGTAATAAAATCTGAAGAGGATCCAGGAATGGAGAATCAAGCCATGYCTCCTTAAACATAAGCTATGAGCAATGTGATAAATAAACTGGCCTATTCTATCTATTTTATCTAGTTTTTAAGAAATTTAACCACTCTGTTTTCTTATGAATCCCTATGGAGATGCTTTTTTAACAGAASAGTAGTTTTACTATGAAAAATGGTCATTTTTAGACAATACATGACCATTTATTATATTACTTTRAGTACCTTTTCTTGTTTTCTTTAGAGATTTAAGAAACCTAGTGTAGAAGATAATTAGTTTGCTACACATTTTTGTTAGTAAGAAGGATTTTTTTTAAAGCTTTTTAACATTTATAAAGCCTCTTTCCTAAACTTCAGAACAGAAAGAGAAGGGTGTTTAAGGATAAACCAGAAGTTATTTTGGCGCCTTATGGCACGTGCATTTGAAAAACTAATGCAGTGTGATTTCTACCAACTGACACTTCTTTCTGTAGCATCATAGAAATGAGCTAGTTCAAGATTCCTGGACTAACTTGAACAWCTTTTCTTTTGGAGCAAAGGTCAGTTAAAGGTTAGAGATGCAYGGAAGCAGGAAGGAGAATGATTTGTGCTTCTGATTTTCTATTTCTGGCTCTCAGTGGCTTTTGGTTGCCGTGCATGTTTGAGAGGCACCCATGATTCCTGTCATGACAGATCCAGATTGCTTACAGAAATATCAAGTCTTGACTCATTTTCTGGGGTGCCTGAGCATGTCTGGGTGTCAAATTTTAGGCTGCAAGTCTTCCTTTGAATAGYCTAAGTTAGCAGAACAAAAAGCAGGGCAGATTCACTTCTTATGTTACAGTGTATATCYGTTCTTAATTTGGGTGTGGCAGGGGCACATTTGTAATAAAACTGTTCCTTTCTACAATGATTTAGTTATCAAGTTTTCTTTATCCTTTTGTGCAAAAATTTCTGTGTTTGTGAGGAAGAAATAAAATCAAAACTGATGACTTCCACGTCTTTATAACAAGGGGGCTAATTCATTGTTTTTTTCCTGTAGCATCTAAGTACAAGCTGAAGTGCCCTGTTAGACCATGGTGTCTCTGTACATGCACTTTTCACCTGTTTTGCACCTTTCACCTACATCTCAAAGTATAAACAGTAGTGACTGACCTGTTATTTGTGTCTGTGCTCACAGTTTCACCCAAGCAGCCAGTAAAAGCTGATAAATTATCTTTAGATCTTGCCAGARAATCCAATGCATGTTAACAGCCTTGCAGAACTCTGCAGACTCCCTTTTAATAATGAGCAAAACACAGAGGAATGCATGGCTGTTCTGAGCCTTCACCTTACACCTTTCCACTTAAACTCCTGATCTTTTTCAGTCTTCAGATGGGAAAGTGCCTTTAGCTTCAGTTACCCTAAAATAGTTTCATTATTAAATTTTAAAGTTATATTTTTCTCCAAATCTTAAATTTTGTCTGTTATGTCTAAAATTTGTAGAAGTTAATCCCTTAGAACAAAAATGCAATTAAACGATACCTTGATTTTTGGAGGTGTAAGGTGAAGTGTATGTGTGGCTATGTATTTAACAGGAATGTGTTGGTTTTTGTGTAGGAGTGTTGTCAAAAWGCTGAAGTGTATTCATCTAAATCAGCTGCTTAGGTTATTTCCTTTTTTTAACCATAATGTATGGGATTGTTACAGTTCAGCTAAGAAAATACAGAGTACTTAAAACAGTGAAAGAAATACTTTAAAATTTTTTAGGAAACTAATGCCTTTTGCTTTTATTCCCCTACCTCAAGATACAGATCTATCAAACCACATTTGTTAGGATCATTAGGTGTCACTTGATCTTCATCCCCTGTGTAGAGATATGATCCTTGGCATGGATTTCAACAGCTCTAAACAAAACAAAAAAAGACATAACAACCCTTTGAAAATGTACTCAATGGCAAATTCCCCTCTTATGAAGTCTTATCAGGGCCATAAAACTGGCAGTGTGACCCCTGTGTGTCCTAAAGAAACTTGGTCACATTCAGCCAAGTAGCTCAACCTCAGCACAGCAAACAAAGTGTTCCTTTAAAAAATTGGCTGTAGTTTCTGGAGAAAGGAGATTCTGGAGACCACCGTGAAGTTAAAGTAAGGCTTCCTATTGTGTATTCAGCTTCCAGCCATTGTACACATTTGACCCCCAAACGACAAAATAAATGAAAGCTGCTCTTCAAAGTAATGCAATCAGTTCAAAAATATTGTGCTAATAAAGTTATAAATTCTAATTGAAAGATTTATGGCAATCCATTTAGTTGTTACTAGGTTATTTGTGACAGACAGATGCAGAGTAACCTGATTAGAGTCAGCATTGTGATGACTTGTAACTGCAGAGGGGAATAAAGCTTTAAACCATTGTCATGGCCCATTCTCTGAGATGCATTTGGAAGCTGATTTGAAGGAAAATATATGACCCTTGAATGCAGGCTTGCAGCTGCCTCAGATGAGTTGGCCCAAAGAAAGTGCTAAAATGACTGGCAGGTCTTTCTTTATGTAAGTTTTAATTTGTAACTCAATTTTGCTGATGGATGTAGAAGAAATTCAATTGAAACACTCTTGTCAATAGAACTTCTTAAAATTTATTCTATATTTAATATGTCACATTGGGGAAAACAGTCTTAATTCAGTTAATAGCAGAAATGCTATTAAGGAATTTATTCTTTGGGATTTGATGAGCAAACTTCATGAAAATACGCTTCTTATATGGACATACTCTTGGAAAATGTAAAAGCAATGCCTTTATTCATGTATAGCTGTGTAATTTTAGTTGAGGGAGAACTTTTATTTTCTGAAGCCAAATAATAGTTTCACRGGTGCTGCAAAGAGAAGGAAGCTAGTTTTTAGTTCTGCTACATATTCCTTGATTTAGTATCTAAAAACTGTACATCTYTTTCTTACTTTCTTTAATATATATGTTCTTATAACTACAGCCTTCAAATTATTCTACAAGTGAGAATTAATCCTGATTTATATTCAGCTTTTTGACGTTTTTATCCTAAACAGTATTAATTGGTGATGAGGATGCAGTTCTATATAATCAGGAATAAAATGTAACCATTTCTTGAATAATACTGTAATAATATCTATTTGAAGTCAGGTCTTGCTCCTAAATTTATCACACTTGAAGACTTTGGCGCAACAAAGCAATAAAATGAACCAAGTTCAGGCTTATTGGCCCTTCTGATTAATACAGAACTTTTTTGGTAATAAGTCAGTTTTTGTTATATTTGAAGTGATAATCGAAATAGATATAGTAGTTACAGCTGTCAAAGGGAACTATATTGACAGAACAGGTTTTGTAGTGAGAGCTAAATTATTCTTATGGCTCCAACCTTACAGAAAAAGTACACTTATTCCTTACAGAATGGTGCACTTTACATGCTGCCATTAATTCAACAAACTTTTTCTGTAATGCAACCGGTGAAAACACTAATTTACTGTAGCATCTGAAAATAGAGAGAGAAGTGTAAACATGATCAATGAACGTATTATTAAAYTTTGTGTTTATGTAGAGCAGGGAGTTCTTTGACAAGTTGCAATACTGTTTAATTGTCTGTTAGTTTTGACTGGTAAGTGTATTATTAAAATAGTAGGAAATACCAAAGAGGAAGAACTGTCAAGTGTTGCTCCTGTATTGATAAATATTTGTAAATTTCTGTATGTATCTGTTATATTTCAGGTAATTATTATTGTCATCTTCATATTGTCTACTCTTATTTCCAAGGTAAGAGTAGTTTCTGCTGTGCATTACCTTACTGAGTAGTAGTCACTTCATTTGAAAAGCCAAGTTTGGGTCTGCCTTCAGAATGGTTTCTTGTCAATGCAGTGATGGGGAAAGCAAAGGAAGGAAACAAGGCAGAAACTTTCCCCCTTTCTAAACATGAGCTTTTTATGAGCYGAGAACCACTCAATACCTCTTGCCACTGGCCTTCCTAAAGAAGGATTTTGGAGCAGTTTGAAGTATCCAGATACTCAGGATCAGAAACTTTGTTGTCACTTTGCTATCAAAATCCATTCAAGACATCGCTGTTTACRGGAATGACCTACCAGACTAAGTTCCTGAGCAGTTACATACTCTGAAGATTTCATCAGTCTTACTTGTGCTTAGTCCCTGGTGAACAAGCTATTCCCAGCAATTTTAACTTCTTTATGGTGGTGTTCATTTGAAGCWCAAGGGTCTGGAATGGTTGAATAATTCCCAGAGTGATGGATTAGCATGCAGAGAACTGTTGAAGTGGTCAAAGGTACATGATAAATATAATTCATCACCTGGATATTACTGCTGTTTCTGAGGTTCCTAGGGGACAAACCTAAGGACGTTCTGGGAACTGGCAGAACCTCTATTTTTAMTTTGTGAATCCTTATTTAATAATACTTCTTTAGTCATAAGTAACAAAATCATTGTGATTAAAGCAATTAGTACTGCTTTGTGAAAATTATTGGGACTGGTTTTCTAYTATCTAGGAACACTAATGTTAACACAMGCAGTTGTGGCAGAGGAGCACAAAAAGATCCAGAACTTGTCATCTCTTTCCAGTTAACTTTTATTCTGCTRGAACATGATCATTGTACAAAGCTTAATGCTCCAGAGAGACTGTTTTAAGCACCACAGTAATAACATTTTTTATTTTCCAAGGATTTTCCCCTTTGGAATTTGTAGAGAAGCACAGAATTACAATGATGTGGAATAAATAGCTGAACTCTTAAATACTTTGGTCGTAATATGTCAGGAAGGCTGTTGAAGGAGTCCTAAGATTAGTGAAGCAGATCATTASCTGGTGTGCATGGACTCTGAATCATTTGCTTCTCTTGAATTCTGCTGTAGGAACGTATCGTGGCTCTTGGGTAATAAAAGCTGGTGATGCACCTTCACTGCATCTCCAGCAGTCAGGCTGATCCTGCAGGGTCCTGGCACACAAATTTCATTAATTCCAGTGGTTATGGCTTTGAAAAGTCAAAGGAAACACAATTTTTGATGCATGTGTCAGGATTTAGGCTCAAGCAAACCCCTGAGCTCAGCCTCTGGCAGCTGGGACTACAGGTGGACACCACTGCAGCTGACTGCTGTAAAAGAAATGAGCTCTGTCCTGCCCAGAACTAGGACAGAATATTTCCCCCCTACTTTATATGTTTAAACTCCCTAGTCCCAGGTTTCCTATTAGAGTTCTTTAAACCTTATTCTGCTCCTAATGCTTAAAAGCCAGCAGTAGACTCCAAATGCAGGATAACGATCTGTTATTGTAATGGGAAAGTCTCTTTTGCCAGTTCTCATTTTAAACATTTATTTTCCATCTCTACCTTTGCCTTCTAATCTCTTAAGTAGCATTTCTAAAGACTTSTGTTTGATTCTACAATCTGGAAAACATTTCCTAAATGAAGAAAAATATGTTGTAAAGTGGATTTTAATACAGCTTTAATTTGAAGTTGCAGTATGTCACAATCGAAGCAGTTCCTTATCAATCTGTCAAGTGGCTGAGGTAGTGCTGAATTGAAGAGGGCTGTTCTGGGAAGTCTCAAGTGTTTGTCTCAGGTACCATTGCTGTGCTCTTTCAATCAAGAGTCAGAAATGCTATGATGGGCATATTTTGTTTGTTCACATCACTGTCTGTCAACACTTCAGGAACCTTTTCAGTCCCCTTTCTCCTGCTGCTCTGCCTGATCAGAGCATGACTTGCTTACTAAGATTCTYATAAGATAATCATTTAATAGCAACTCTGAGCCAGAAGACAAAAGGAAAGAGAGTTCAAGAGCTCATTGCTAATTTCTCTCCCAGCATAATCCAATCAGTACAGCTCTCCAGCCAGGACTTATAACCCTTAATAAGTCACTCTATTCGATTAAGAGGAATTGATTTTCTTCTACAGTGTATCATAGTGATTATGATGAATATGGTATCTGCTGCTCACTTCCCTATCTTCCCTTCTAGTGTGCATTTGTTTGCAGGGTCGGCAGGTAAACGAGCCMGGGAGATGACACGGTGTCGTTAACTGGAGTTGGTGTCAGCACTGTGACAGCTGTGGAATTGAGKTGTCCCATAGATCAGAGGAGAAGCCGTTTGGGAGGGTCTCATAGTAATTCCATATTTTTGACAACTCTAATGACAGACTCAAAAGCAGGAAATGATGGGACAATAATTTGTAATTGTGACTGGGAGAGCAACTTGCAGTTGGTGGTGGTGTGGTGGCATCACGTGGGTCATAGTTTAGAGGTTAACTCACACTAAAGCAGGTGGGATAGGGGGGAAAGGAGAGCTGCCCAACTCCAGTATTTCAAAAGTAAAGCAATGTTGACCTTTCTTCAACCAGAGGATACTGGTGGAAGTATGTTTTGATGATGTTACCTGTTTTGTTTTTTTTTTTCCCTCCCACAGTTTATTAGCAGTAGAAAATTTGACTTGAAGGAATTTAATTTTTTGGGGGGCAAACTAAGGGTGGAGGTGGGAATTAGCTAAGTTTCAGTTCTGTTAAAAATAGTTCTGGGAATGGTCTCTTAAAGAAACATAAATGTTTATTTATACGTGTTTAATTTATTGTGAGTGCAGTCAAGCAGAAAAAATGAGACACTTTAACTGTCTGGGAATTTTTTTCCCCATTGTGGGAGTGATAGCCTATACCTGGACAGCTTTTCTTCTGGATGTCTTCAAGGTGTAAACAACATAGCAAGTGCAGGTGAGCTTTGGAAAGAAATGAGCCAGTCACATGATTCAACTCTTTTTGTTTTGTATTTATCTCAGAGAACTTCATTGAAAGTTATTTTAGAACATAGCACACTTTTTAATTATTCCTATTGTTTTCCAGAAATATTGCCTAACCAGGGCATCTACTTAAGCAGCTTTATTTTCAAAACTATTTAATTACCTTCTTGCTGAGCAAGGGAAATTGAATTGCCATTTTGGTGTTRAATTATACAATCTGAATAAATTAAGTGAACGTTTTCAAAATCATGTAGTTTGACATTCTGCTTAACACAAACCACAACTTCTGTAGCAGGATCAATAATGTGTGGCTAGAAAGATACATGCATTTTTTTAAGGCTGGAAATTATTACTAAATGCTGTTTTGAATAAATATTGAAATCCCTTTGTAAAAATTTTGAGTGAGGGAAATCACATCTCCTTTAAGATACTTTAATATTGAGATGATCCAAAGGYAAAGCTACTGTTATATGTACTTTAGTTGTTCTGTTAAACTTCAGATCACGTTTCTTTTTAAACTATAAAACTGAATACTCTGCAGGGGAAGAAGTTTTGCTGCCTACACCACACTATATTTCTGAGAAGTCATATGTCTTAAATATTGCAGCTGTTTCATGCAGTTGACATTTACTTTCTCTGCATAGCTGTGTGGAATGGCTGTAAAATGGGATTCACGTCGCCAGGTGCTGTCTCATAAGTACAGCTTTCAAGCACTGATTGCATGGCAGTCTGATGGTTTTGGAGTGTCTGAAATCTACAGTCTTTGGATCCAGAGGCAGTTCTCAGGGAATAAGATGGAGTGATTAAATTTTCTCAGGTTTCAGAATACTTTGAAAAATGTGCTTCATTTACACCAAAAGAATCCCCCCCAAACCCTCAGTCCATTAACTTTACTTKCAATTTGAATTTTCCTCATCCCAATTTCTAGTGATGAAATACTGARTTCCTGGAATGTGAATGTCACCTTCAGGAAGAAGCTTTGAAAAAAYGCAACTTGCATAAATGTTTACCTTGAACTTTTTGAGTATCAAATTGCAAATTGTGATTTACAAACTTCACAAAAGAGACACGAATAATTTGCGAACTCTTGGGTTTTTAGAATACTTTAGCAGTGTGGACAGTAATATAGGGCAAAATATGACAGGAATAGCCTAATYATTGGCAGTTGCTCACTGGGCAAACATCTTTGTTGCTGTTTTCTTATATCCAGATTTCATTTTGGTAATTTTTATCTGCTTTGTTACAGCAGGAGCTTCATCAGTGTTCCATTGGTTATTTCCCTTTTCCTCTAGGATATAATATTCCATCTTATTATTGTGGGGTTATTTGCTTGTTTTGAAATATGATCTTACCATAAATCTTGAACTGTACCCAGTTTACAAAGCAATGTTTATTTGTATAGATTGCTTGCCGCTTCATTATCCAGCAATGTGTGTTGTCTGAAAATTGGATTAGTAGTGACCTTTATATTTTCTTCTCGATTACTGGCAGGTATTGAATTGTTTTGAGGGTGTGAACCAATACCATCATGACTCCACTAGGAACTTGCCTTCTCGTTGGYGATTCCCCAGTGATATCTCTTTTTCTGGATTTATCAATTACCATYTTCAAATCCACTTAGTATGTGCCAAGTTTAATTTGTGGAATGCTAATTTCCTAATGCAAATATCATGTGGTCAGATGCTTCACTGAGTATATAACCTCTTTTCTGTGAATGTGTTGATTATAATATAGCAAGATGTGATGTAGTCATCAGCCTCCTTCTGAACAGCAAGTTTAGAGCTCTGGATTATTTGACAGCTTGATTTCTTTCTTGTAAAACAGTCGTGGCTGTGTAGTGCAGCTTTGGTTTAAAAGATGTTCCCTGTTGATGTTGCTTTGGAGCGTGTGGTGCTGCTTGTGCTGAGAGACACTGAAATGTACCTGTGTAATTTACTTGAGGAAACTGGCTAAATGCATATAAAGCTTGCTTGTTGTGGACTAGAAAATGGAATAATCAGCTGTGATGATAAAACATTACCTAATTTGTAATGGAAGGAACATTTTCAGCAGCTTCCTTTTTATGGCTTTATGGGTTTGTAGTGATTTTATCCTTTTATTTTAGCAGCGATGGATTCCGGGAGAAAAAAAAAGACTTGATATTTAAATTAATACTTTGTCCCTAAAATCATCTACTTGAATAATATTTTCTTACACACACTTCCTTTCTCTTTAAAGCTATAAAATTTTCTTGTTCAGTTCCTCTGGACATTGTTTTGGCTTGTGCAGTTTGGAAATGTTGGAATGCAGTTAGGGCCCTGGGGACCCAAGGTTAGAGTAACAGAGGGGGCTCTTGTTCTGTCCTTGGCTGAATATCTCTCTGAAGAGTACTGAGAGGATGCAGAGTGTCCCTGGGCTAAACTGTTTTCCATCTAGGAAATCTGCATGACCTCAATTGTCACCTACTTTTTATAAATTATAATCCTTATGCATTTAGTATAGGTCTTCTGATCTTTGCTTGAAACTTAAGGGCTTCTGATAYAAAGAGAAGGGACACATGATTTACTTGCTGGAATTTCTGTAATAATACAGGGTTAACAGCACCTGATAATACAGAGATGATTGTATTACCAATACCCTGTTTAAATAATGTGGTTTTTGTTTCATGAAAACGTTAAGTAAAATGTAAAACTCATCTCAGAGTCAAAGTTCCAATATATTTTGATAAAATTGTTCTTCCCTTGCTTTCTTAGTGCTGGTTTTATCCTGTAGGTCTTGTAGAGTCTAGCAGTTCAATGATAATTTTCCCTTTCGGCTCAGCAATCCGGTAGCCAGCTAGAATGARTATCCACAGTTAAAATTCCTCCCTGTCCTCTTGGAATTTCCACTGTGAGGACAACAGTGTAAGCACYCTAGGAGAGAAATAGCTAGGAGGCCCTGACTTAGCTCTGAGAGAGAGAATGCTTTAATCCCCCAGAGCTCCAGGGTATGCTAGAGTAGTGAATGCTTTCATTTTTGTACCCCTGCAAAGCTTCTTTTGTAGAAAGTTGTATTTATGTCAGGAAACAATTTCTAGTGTATGAATGTTAAAAATTATAATCAGTAATGATTACAAAAGCAGTAACTCTAGAATATCCTCGACTCTGAGGGGGGTTTTGTCGTTTGTTTTTTTTGGGGTTTGTTTAGGTCTGTTGTTGGTTTTGGTTTGGTTGTTTTTTTTTTAATCTTGAGTCTGATTTTAATCAAGATTGAGTATTTCTTTACTATTTGATGGTCCTAAGCAGAACATTACATTTGAGTTAAAACCTMCTGAAAAATGAGTTGAGTAGTAATGCATCCTTTCATCCAAAAGAAAAAAAAAAAAATGCTGCTGTTGAAATTAGTCATGTGCCCAACAGAATAACAAAGGAGTTGAAGGAATAGTTGAAGAGCAGACCTGGGTGGTGCAAATAAACAAAGATCCTTTTGGGTTTGCTGTATTTATTGGGTTTGCTGSCTGCTTTCTATGAGCTCATCTGATACTGTAAGTCAAGCATAGGAGTCTCAGTGGGCATTTGATGATTGCTAATCATGCTTACTACATCATTAGAAYTTTTAATAGAAACAGTTGAGGATATAATTAACTAGGTTATGTTAGTAAAGTGTTCTGTAAATACTAGCTATTATAAAATAAACTGACAGATCTTCTGGAAAAATGGTACAAGCATCCTTATTACTGTAAATCACTACRTTTGCTAACAGAGTTCTGCTTATTATTAAGGAGGATTTATAACTGTTGAAAGGTTCAAAAGTGACCTGCAGCCTTGAGTACTTAATTTATCACAGGAGCAGGATGTTGTTGACAGAAAAAAAAAAAAAAATGCTGTGGTGCTTCCAGCGCACCCTAACCTTGACCTCGAGGAGACATCTCTGGGCAGGATTGGGGAATTCTTGCTCCATGCCCGGTAATTCGTGACCTTTCTGTTACGAGTGCCAATAAGGAGATCCATTACTTTCCCCTCAGAGTTGGATTTTATTAGTAKTACTATAATTTATATTACACTGAGGCCTAGAGAAATGGCTTCCCAATGTTATAAACAATTTCAAGGCACAACAGAAAGACCGTCTCTGTCCCAGAGAACTTACATTTGAACTCTTATGCTATGAACCCTGTCTATCRGACTTCCTTGTGAGGCACTCGAGTTATTGTGGGTTGAACTATTTGAGCACTTTGGTACTCTGGTTAGTGTGGGTTTTACAAWTTTTTTTTCTTTCTAAAGCAGGTTTTATGTTTCAGTTTAAATTATTGCTGCACAGCAAGTCACCAATATAATGTAAATACAAAAATCTGTAGCTGAATAGTCTCCATGTGCAACTGCAGGGCAAAACATTCTTTTAAACATTCCTCTCGCTCTGGTGAGTTTGAAAATCTGTTCTTTTCTTACTTTATGATAAAATTTGATAGCAGCAGCAGCCTTTCTCAAATTGCTTTTCTTTGAAACGAAGTACAATTACTTTCCAATCAAGGCAGATCCTCACAGCCTGTTATGTGAATAAATAAAACTACAGGTGTTGTCAACATTTATTTAAAAAAAAAAAAAATTTAAAAAAAAAATCGGGCACATCTTCACTTCCTGGTGACCATATGGAAGTCCAAACCAAACAGAAAAAAAAACTGGGAAGGGAGGAGTGATTCAGATACATTGYTTTTGTCAGCAATATATATGTTATGCTGTGAAATACTTTACATTTTAAGTACCAGGAATGAGCATTCGTATCCAGACTATTAAATATGTACTTTTAGTGCATTTTTCATCCTGTAAGAGTGCAGAATAGCTGGTGTCTTAGTTTTCATTCCAAATGAGAACTAAGCACTGTTGTGTTCTTGCTGCATAAACATATCAGACCCGAAAACACAGTGTTTGTTATGAGAAAGGCTAAGGCAAAGTGTGCTGGTTTGTACACTTTTTTTTTTTTGTTTTGTTAAATACTATGTCTACTTTTCTTTATGAGAAAAGTTTCATAAAGAGTCTACTGAGATCCARCTTGAGCTAGCAGTAAATCCACATACAGGAATGTGTTAAGGTCTCTGTTATATGATGGAGCTTAGTGCAAAAATATTCTTCTTGTCTGTATGGGCTGGCTTAGTGACTGTAGACAATACATGTTTCTATTGCATAAATAGGATTAATCAAAATAGAAGTGAAAAATCAGTTATGGCTGTTACTGATTTTGGAATATAGTGGATGTTATCATATTGGAAAAGCAGCCTTGGACCAGGTATCTCCAACCTTGCTTTGGAAACTTATCTCCTGAATCACTAGGTTAAYGCATACTTTACTTTCCTTGATATGTTGATCTGAGCACTTGGAATCCTCAGCAGCTGCATAGTAATTTCAGGGAAAAAAAAACACACCAAAGCCACTTCAGTCACATGAAGGAGAGAAGCAATAAACTCGGGGGTGGGGGGGGGGGGGGGTCGGGGAGAAGATAAAAAGATGAAAAGATTGTAAATTTAAGTTTTCAGTTAGGGGGGGGGGCGGGGAGAAGATAAAAAGATGAAAAGATTGTAAATTTAAGTTTTCAGTTATGGTCAGATATTGAGGCTCCGTTGATATTCTGGGAAGTAAGGTAAAGCAGTAAGGCTTGAGGGTTTGTTCCATATTYCTCTTACCCTACTTGGACCTCTACAGTGAAGTTGGCAGTGTGGTGGGAAAAGAGTGAATGGCTCTTACAGGAGTTCTTAAACCTACTCAGTGCTTTCATCTGCTTATCCTCTTGAGAGAATTGCTTTGATCCTGTTTGTAAATCAGTGTAATCCCTGTAAATAAGTGCAAGGGACTGCAAATGTTTGGTGTTTCCAGGTAATTATTTAACAAGTGGACCTGTGAGTGACAAAGATGTGCTGCTTTCCTGTTTCTGGAATGGGCAACAGTGAAAAAATGCACTTTGTCAAAATAGAGAACTGAATGAAATCTTAGAAGCACAAGCAGTGTAAAAAGTGGGTTTTGTTTAATGTCTTTCATTGTTAATGTTCCTAGGCTGTATTTACTAAATAATTCCCCTCTCAACTGGATCATACACTACAGTATTTCTCAAGCTATCTGTGACATGTCAGAAAACCTTACTTTACAAAGGTCAGTAGAAGAAATGTACGGATTTGTGTATGGGTTGTATTTATGCAGTGATGTACCTGGATCAGAAGACTGAAAGCAAATTTCTCATTCAAGTTCTGAGCTTGATTAAATTAATTGATAAAAGACTACATGTGTGACTCTTCATWAGTTGCAAAGACACTGAGATTGAGGAAAAGACAATAGATGCCGGTATATTAATAATAGCAATCCTCACAAATCATCTTGAAAACACACATTTGAAGATTTAAGGTTAAAGAGCAGGGAAATCTATGTTTGTAGAAATGTATACAATTGTCAGGTTTTGTATAAATTCAGGGTATTACTGGATTTGGTGATCTTTGATTTCCATCATTGCTGTAGTTACAAATAACMCTTTCATTCATTCACTTGGTCTAGAGTATGGAGAAGTACAGTCAGACACTTGCCTGGGAATACACAGGTATTTTTTGACACTTTTTTCATGTGAGTTATTCATTATGGTAATGGTACTGTGTGATGTGCAATTTCTGGATTTATGACCCATTCTCGATAAGCATGAATCCAGCCTGCATGTGCATCTTTGATAAGGTTCTAATTGGATAGCAGTGACCTTTCTGAATGTAATTCTRGGAGGAAGATTAAAAAGCAGTCCAGAAAGTGACAGGTTTGGGACAATAACGTATGAATTCAGCTCTGCTGGCAGGCATGAGATGTAAGCCATGATAAATTAGAGGCAGGCCAAGCAGGCTTGCTGAGTGATTGCTCATTTCTGCTGCATCCTTGGGTAAAATCCCATGAGTAACACCGATGGTGCCATATTTCCCCCATTTCAGTGTTTACTGATTATGCATGCTATGAAATAATACAGCAGGGAAAGTTTCAGGAGACRCCAAGGAGAGCCTGCTGAGCATTACACATCCGAGTGAGACAGTTCCCTCGTGTGGAAGGGGAGTCGTATATTTGTTGTCCTCATTTACCTGCTTGGTAATAGCCTGCTTCTGCTTGCTGCTTCTCTGGCTTTCTGCTCTAATTAAACTACTTTTTCAKTGATCATCTTCATCCAGTCTATGATTAAACATCTTACAAATTGAAACTAAAATTAATCAGCTTGACTCTGCATGCATTTTTTTTTCCCCTTTGAAAATAAGATTTCTGTAACTCAGCKTCATACTACTTGTTCTCTCTGTATGTGCTTAGACACTTGAGATAATGCAGGAACACACTGGAAATGAAAACCAGAAAAGAAAAAAATGTGTAAAATTGCATTGAAACTTCACTTCAGTAAAATTTTTACAGTTTGGCTACCTTGCTAATTATCCAGAAGAGTCACCAGGTTCTTCCTGTATTGAGACACTTTATTTTTGGATGAAATTTGGGCTGCATTTTGCATGTCTTTTTATACCTGTATTACTATTTCTGCATTGTATTTGTGAAGAGCACTTGGTGATAAAAAAATAACTACCGATTTTATCTTGATTTTTCCTGTTTTATACATACGCAGATAAAGGGCTATTGTGACAATTGTTCTTGGTACAGTCTTTGTGTTGTGACAAAAAATACTGAGTTTGAAGTAGTTTTWTAATTTAGGTGAAATTCTTTCTCTGCTATATGAAATCTGAGATCACCAAGCTGAAGGGGAGAATATTTGTCACTGTAGTAAAGATAACGATGAATAACCTGTTTTTAAGGCTTTGTGTAAGCCATTGCTGCTCAGCCTCCAAAGGGGAAAATTCAAATGGTCAYTAGCTTTTGCCTTTGAAGTAAAGTGGAGGTGAAGGGAGAAAGATGCAATGSGTGTAAATAGGGATCTGAGTAACTGAGTATCATAGAGGTTACTGGAGTTGTAAACAGGGATTTGTAGTTTTATTTAAGTTTGTAAATTTAGCCATATGGGAAATAAAAACTGATTTTGTATTTTGATGCCTAATCTTATGACAAATATTTAAATCAAATCCCCTGGTACTGGTGGTATTTGTGAGAAAGGGATGTAATTATTTATTAATGCCTTGGTTTATTGGAGCATGCTGATAAAATGAGCTGTCGCTACCTCCTGATAGTTTGTTTTGTTTTGCCCTAATCTGTCTTGAAACATTTAGAAAATAGGTCATAGTAAGAAACAGAGTTTACAGGGCATAGTTGTCATTTAAATCTTAATAGACTGCCTCATGGAGGTACCTAAAAGCAGATAGAAAATTAAATATAATTTGTTTTAATGATTTAACATCTGAAGTTTGGCAGAAAAGTTTTTCAAATGAAAGGCCACATTTTTGTTAGTCTAATACAAGTGTTTTAGAGAAAGGTTGAAGAAGGGGAGGAATTCTGTTTGCGTAACTTGCCAGCACAAGTGTCCATTAATCAGTCCAAATTTGACTGCCTCCAGTGCAGAATTCAACTGAGACAAACTGCATGTGAGAGAGACAGGGCTGAAAATGTTCCTAGAACCAGCAGCAGCCCCCCTAAATGTGTGCTTTAATGGTGTTTCCATGCCCTTTCAGGCTGCGTAGCAGGAAATTTGGGGCTCGTGTTACAGGTGAGGTAAGARCTGTTCAACATGAGAAGAAGTGTTRTACTTACTGAAAGCAGAATTGTCAAGGTTCAACAGTTTAATTCCAAGATCTTATCTGCTTGATTTTCACAAATTCTTTGCTGGTCCTAAATTCAGAGTACCAWTTTGGTGGTCATGGAGGATTTGGGAACTGGAGGATCTGGATGCTTTTGCATTACACTTTTTGTACCTCATGTGACAAAATCCCCCCCCAGTTGGGGGGATTTTGTCACATGAGGTGCAGGTCTTTATTTTTTAAATGTTTGAATATTTTAATTAAATGATCCAGGTTTTCACAGTTTCTGAGAGTGAACAGTTGGAAAAAATGGAGTGCAGTAGTCATGGAATGCCCTTCTCTACCAGATAATTCAACTCTGCATCTCTGCTGTTCTTCTTAAACTGATATTTTTAAATATGGTATGACACCATGTAAACTTCAGTAGCAATTTCATAGAGCAATGAGTTGAAAGTGACTGTTCCTTTCTGAATATTGCTTAAACATTCAAAGATGAAAAACAAGTGGATGTGCAAAAAAAGAGATAGTGTTTCTTGCTGTTTTAAATTGGTGCTGTGGCATTTAAGATGGTGGGCTTGGTGCAGTTTCTGAAGTTATTTAGTGCACACATTTCATTCAGTTTTCCTTGTTACCATACTAAACCAATTGTCTTGCTTGGCTGCTTTGGATTTTTGCTTTTTAAATCTTAATAAACTTGACATCTTACTATAAAAAATCTCAGAAAGTGGCATGTGCTTGAGATAATATTGGCTCACTGACCAACAGCATGAAAACACAGTCAATACTTCTGAGACAGCAAAATCTGGAGTGTTTGTTGAAGTGTTTTGTAATGTCTTAACTCTAAATCTAGTAGGATGATAAGAAACTACAACAAAAAGCTAAAAGGAGTAACAGCCTGTGTTGGTGAGGCAAGATTGTAGATGAAATTTCCTTCTGGTGGAATAGAATCAATTTTTACATTTTGGTTACTGGAGCAATACATAATACAGACAGAGCTATTTGTTTTAATACATTTTCTCAGTTAATAAACTCCTCCCAAGAAGACAAGGCTGGTGGGTGAACACATCTTGATTTGAATTAGCAATTTTCTTGATCGGAAACAAAGTCCACGTTCCCRATGCTTGTTGGTTTTGTAGCCCCAGCGCTTTCATATTTCCCACAGAAAGGCAGCGTTCTTCCCCCACAGGCAAACTGCCATGCTGCTGTTCTGTGGAGAGCCAGGGAAATCAAAGAGCCACCTACTGACCCCACCTATTGTCTGGCCTTGTCGCCTTCTATCAGCAGCATGCCACAATCAGCGAGCTACATGTGTACCTCGTGCTTGCTCGGGCTTTGGCAGAGCCGTGCCTTGCACCTGTTTGCTTATGCATGAGCTGGGCATGTTTGAATCCAGAGAGCTGACAGAGGCGAGGAAAAGGGGGAGGGAGGGAGKAAGAAGTCACCGCCAGGCGCTTTTCATTTGGCTGCTTGGAGGAGCCAAGGCACAATGATGCTGTGGAGGCAGAGGARGGGTTGGCAGAGTCCAGGGGTGTGTTGTCAGATTGGGAATTTTAACAGGTGTGTGCAGTTGATCATGGCACATGAAAGCCATCTGATTTTTCTGTTTATTTTAATTTTTGGCTTTGATCTCTGATGTAAAAAGATTGCGTCCTTTGTGGGCGATGGGGGAATCTGTACTTTTCTTGCACAGGACCTTACTTAGAATAAAAGCTGATAAAAGTGCTATGCAGCATGAGTAAGGATGCCAGAATCCACCCTGATATCAGCTCAAATCTAATCTCCTGGTCTGTTGGGTCTTGTTGGCATATGTTTACCATTGTTACAGAGGAYGGTCTTCTGATTTTTCCTTGCTATGCGTAGGAGCCGCATTTAACCTTGTTCATCAAAGGCTTTTTAATTTTTTTTGGTTAGGTATTTCTCATACTGAGTCTCCAATATGAGTGTGGGGGAGCAGAAGCACAAAAAATAGATTTCATGTGCTACTGTGTATTTCTTGTCTTTTCAGTGTTTTGAGTAAAGTACAGGAAAAGCTTATTCCAGATGAACTCAATAAAAGCAGGTGCAGGGCCATGTTCTTTCTTTCTTGTTTGTACCTGTCCRGAGAGAATTGATTGTTGTCCTCTAAGCACAGAGATCAAACACCTTCACTCAGGTCCAACGTTTTTGGTTCTTCATGTACTTCTTTCCTTTTTCCTTCAGGCTGYTCTTTAAAAATCACACTTTGCCTCAAAGCACTGTAAATAGATAATCTCTAATTTGGCTACTCTTACTCACGATGTAGCTTTATTGAGATAGGGATGATTTTTCAAGGGMTAGGAACATAACCTCCATTCTAGAGTTAAATGACTAAGTGCTGTGCGATAAGGCTGCCTAATARCTAGTTATTAGCTGTATTAACTGATGTCTAGCCTTGTACTCTATGGATATGTCAAGTAATCTTTGCCCTCATTCAGAGAATGCCTGAACTATTTTGATTCCCAAATGGTGCATTTTCTGTTGATATATAGGCTTTATTAATGCCAACTGGACTTAAATTCCTAAAGCTTGGTCTTTTATGTATCCTTAAGAGGGAGATAAAAGAAGATTAAAACCTTTGAGAACGTGGAATCTGTGTGATTGTTGCCTTTGAAAGTGGATTTTGGGGTATCRAAAGATCCAAGGATATACTCTTGCAATATTGCAGCTCCAACTCAACAGATGCTTTCGTACACAAAATTACAGGATAATARATCAAATAACAAGTTGCCAAATTTTGGAGCTACTATAAAACTTACTTGCCTTGTCAGTGGAATTTTCTGCCAAATGCATAGCTAATTGCAAATATTTTATTGATCACTCCTGTCTCCCTCTTATTTTTCTAGTGCTATCTTTATATCTTGATGAGGACCAACACAAATATAAGATGGTGGAAAGTTTTATGCTCCTATGCAATAGGAATGTTGGCTTCTTCTATATGGAGAAGGGTCTTAAATGTGATTTTCAAAATGAACTTCTGTTATTAAATTCATATTGTTGCTTCAAGTATTCCTCTAAAAACTTCTCATAAGGTAACATTTTCATGCTGTAAAGTGTAATTTCAGTAAGTATTTCAGCGTATTACAGTGGATTTATTTTATAGAAATCATTAATGCATCAGAGAAACTCCTGTWTTTTCTAGTGCAAATGAGTCAGTGCTTCTAATAAGATTCTTTCAGTGTTTCACCTTTAGTCTGTAGTCCCATACAGCTGGTGTCTGACAAAAGGGGAAATAAAAAGAAAGAACAAGACACATTTCTGAGGTCTATTTTGGACATTCAGCTAYGGTAGGAAAAACATGATTGGTCCTGTAGTAAGTAGAGCAGCATTTGCAATTGAATATGTGCAATAAATTCTGGGAAAACTCCACCTCTTGTGTTGCACAACAAAGTCTTGGAGCTGTTGTCTCCCTGTGCCCCACACAGCCTGAACAAATGGACAATTTTGGACTTTGCATTCAGAGTTTCRTGGGCAGAAGGATGTACATCTGCAGACCCTTGCATGACTAATTTYATGTCAGCAATTGGTTTTACTGCTATTTAAATGAGAATTTATAATAATAGCTGTAAAGTTTCCAGATGGTTAGACTGGTAAGTTTTAAGGCCACTAAGCTTTAAGATATTTTGACTTTTTTTTTTTACTGCCTGTCTTCCTTGAGCACAAACACATTTAGGTGTTTTTTCAATCAGCATTTACTAGAATTATTTTTTGTTCCTTGGGTTAACCCATGTATTGTAATGCAGCTGCCTTTCAGCAGATTTTTTTCTTTGACATATTTTGATCAGATTGACTGCATACCTAAGGAACAACAGTGCAATAACTCAGCTTAAAGGCGTGGGTATAGAACCCTTTTTGAATTCAGTGGGAGTAATGGAATTTACCCATATTGTGATTCCTTCCCAGTAGAACCGCWACATTAAAAAAAAGTTACATCCCCMCTTTGGGAGTTCATGCCCTGTTTAAATCCTGTCAGGGTTAAAATTTCCAGAGGTTACTTCTGCCTTCTTTGCAGCTTTTCTGAACATATACTTCAGAGAGCCGTGTGTTTGTGCTCTGGGGCAAGAGTGCCCGGGCTGCAGTGATCTGGGACCTGTTGCTGATAGTTTAACTRTGAAAACATCCATGAGCTTTTCCTMTTCTGAACAGACTTGMTGTTCAATRAGCTTCAGAATTGGAGAAGAGTTACTGTATCCCTGTCCTGTCTCTTCCTCTGCTTTAGGTATAAARTTGTGAAGGAAAGTTCAAATTCAAAGGATATTGCAGCTACAGATGGAAATTTCAAGTTAAGCAATAAAGCAATTCCCTTTGGACTTTCTATAGGGGCTGATTAATGTTTTATTTTCCTGTATGTTTTGGTGTTTTCCTTCCAGCTTTTTAAATGATAGCAAGYTCATTTTCTCTCTTTGATGCTGGAAATTTATGTGCCAGTTTGATTTTGGAAACTTCTTTAAACAATCACATCTGTATGTGKAGATGAATTTCCTGTTTAGCTACACTGTATCTGCAGGCTTGTTATCTCAAGAACATAAGATCATAAAGAAGTCAAGYATGCAAATGAGGTGTTTGGGAGCACTGTGAATTTTACAGGTTTTATGAACATTATGTAGACATTAGTACTTATTACACAAATTTATATAAAGCTTATCTATCATTCCATGGTGGATTACTTTCCCTTTGAGATTTTTAGTATTTATGAACAAGTGCAGAACATACAGCAATGCACTGATGATCTCCAGCATATTTATCAAGAGTCCAGTACAGGTCATGGGGATATATTCCCACAGGTCACTTTTGTTTCCCACACCTTTCAATAGATTGAGATCCTTTACTACCATTGCTCAGTCTCTCATTTCTCTCTCATCTAATTCACAGCTTGAACTTCCTTACCTACTAATTCATGTCCTTGCTGCCTGAAAAACATACTTTTGAAGGAGTGCTTTAAGAAGAATAGACTACTGGCTTGGTCACAGACATGATCTGTATAAAATATTTTGATGACAGAATCTTTCATTTCTAGTTTATCTTTTCCATGCTCTTGTTCTTTTGATTGTCCATTAGTGTTCTCTCAATTTTTTTCTTTACATTTTACATATTTTCTTTTTAGCTTAATCACTTCTAACTATGGTTACAGATTATTTGTGAAATAACGGGGAACCACATAAAAAGCAGGAAAGCAAGGGGAAAATGCTCTTCCAGGAAAATGTCAAAATTGGATAATTTCTTTTCTCTCTCTCATGTCTCTGGTTTTTTTTTCCTCCCCCCTTCACTGGATGTATAATTACCTCATTGTTTCAGTAATGTGAAACAAAAATTAGATGCGAGAGGAAAATCTAAATAGAAGGACTCTAAAATGCTTTTTCAAAATGAAGAATTTAACTAAACCACTCTAAAGTCCCCTGCTGGGCTCAGGCAAGCTGAAATTAATTCAAGAAGGCAGATAAAAATTTTAACCAGCCCGAGTGGAGATGACGGATGTGACAGCTCTCAGTTAAAATGTCTTTTAGTGGCAAATGCATGCATATTAGTCAAGTGATGTGACATAACCGTCCTGGGTGAAAGAAGATGAACCAATGACCATTTACATTGAGAACAAAAGAAAATTTAGAAGGTTGCAATATAGAAAAGGAAAAAAAATAAGTTAACATTCTGTTTCCATGTGTAAACCTGTACCTTTTTATATATACATGTATGTACGAAAGAGGTAGCTTAAAAGATCTTGGGGTGATGGAAACTTCTGATTAATATTTTTGAGTTTTCTTTTTGCAGAAGAACTCAAAACCAACTGTAGGCTTGTTTGAATGGGATCCATGAAAACTAGTGGCTTTTCCTTACTCTGTGCAATATTGACAAAAAAAGAAAAGGTTGAGGTGTGTGTTGTTAATACATACACCTAATTTTAGAATCTCTTCTCTTTTGGAAGATGTTTTTGGTTCCTTCATGTCTTCTCAGACTGAGCAAATGTACAGGTTGGATGTGAGCAGAATTTATTCAAGGATCATCCAAGGATACAGCCCATTGTGAAACACTGCAACAGCAATAAATAACATCAGGAATGGACCTTTAAGAAAAAAAATTACTTGCAAAGAAAACACTCTGAGAAATATTGGTCAGTTTACCACATGATTTTTATTTTTTTATGTTATGCTTTACRAGCATATGCTACCAAGTCTCAGTAGCTCTCAGTTAGAGCTGCCCAGATAATAGTATTCCAGTATTATTCTTATTTTTCCACACTATAATCAAATTGTATCATCATAATTTTGTTATTCAAATGCACCTCTTACTGYGTACCTCAATAACGTTCAAGGCCACATCTGGAACTTACTACCCTTAAATGCTGTGGGGAGAGGGAGTAGGGGCACAGGAATCTTCGTAATAACACTTGGCTGCAAAATAAGACATACTTCCAAACTCTGTTATAGGGGGAATTCTCTCTAAAGGTTAATGGTTGAAATCTTAAAACTAATTGGGCATTTGGGATATGGCTCTTTTTGGTATCTTTCTGTGTTAAAACGTGCATAAATTGATACTTAACATCTTAATTTTAATACCCAGTCAAAGAAACCCCATTTGTTTTGTTTTCAGCAGTGACATTTTTAAACGTGCCCTTGTGCAGTGTGCTCTGTGATCCTATTTCACTTGAAAGAAGCAGCATTCATTAAGGGAGTTTTAACTATTGAACAAAGTACTCTAAAACAGGGTCAGAGGGGTAGGGACTGTAAAATGCTGACCTGTTCAGAAATAAACTGCAATTCAGCAAGCCTATGGCAAGCTACTCATTAACATTTTAACAAGGGTAGCTAATAGCCCAACAACCTGATTACAGCAAAGTGTCTGTATACATTTGTTCTGCGGATCTTTTTTCTTATCCCTGCTCTTGGTTTCTTTGAAAAAAATGTTTAGAATGTTTAAAAAGATTATCTTTGCTATTATAAGCTATATGCTTGAGAGATTAAGTCAAAAGAGGAACATTTGCTGCATTTGTTTTAATTAAAATCATGCGAACAAACTGGGTTATGTTTCTTTCTGTCTTCTGATACTCAGTGCAGGCATGTACATTGAGAAGATCAGGATGTGAATCAACTGTTTCCCTAGACCTGCAAATGTTCAGGTTTTCTCAGTGTCTTCATGAAGGTCTGCCCTGTCACACTTTGGGTAGATCTGAGTTTGAATGGCCAGTTCCCCAGCTCTTCCCCTGACCCTGATAAAGACTTCTGTACCCTTTTTGTGCTTCAGTAACCAATCTGTAAGATGCAGACATTAACTTTTCCCAGCCTCACATGGACACTAAATATTAACTGCTTTTTTTTGAGTTATTGTGTATACAGTTAATGTACACCCTTATGGACAGTGGGCAGCCCTTCTGGGGGAACAGACTGAGGTAATTTCTGTAGGTTCATGCCTATGACCCCAGAGTTTGCTATTGTGTATCTGGAGATCATGGAACTGGTTAGATTGGAACAGRCTGCTAAGATCACCAATGATTGATGGGTCTGGAATCCAGGAAAAACATCTGAAGAATCTCACAGCTCCATGTTCCTCATTCAGTAAATTAGATCGTGAAAAAAGAGTATAAAAATAGCTCTACTTAAGGATTTGATTGTTTTAAGTAAAGTCCTTCTTAATTGGTGTGCTTAACGTGTTGCCCACCAGGATATTGTCTGCCTGTCTCAGTAGGGAATAGATTCATATTTCAAGAGGAGGGATGCTGACTACAAAGGGGATTCCTGCTTGGCTGGCTTTCCAAATTATGTCTTGTTGAGGAATATCTAGGTTATTTCTCTGTCCCCAGAGTAAGGTTATTTCAAGCACTAAAAATTATTTGATATGATTATTTTGTATATTTAAAATCCAAATGACACTTGCAAGTGAGTCAGTCGATTGAGATTAAAATAACAATTTTAAGACCTTTGAGGCATGTTTACGTTTACAAGACAACAATGCTTCAACTGTTACAGCTGTTTATACTTGGTGGATTCTATCTCCAAAATAATGCAGAAAATGCTGCCAGGGTATCTTCTGTAAATAAATAAATAAAATTACACTCAAAAATAGAGAGAAAGCCCAACTATTCTAAAAAGGAATATAGGATGCTTGCCATGACTCTGGTGGCTTCAGAAAAGCTGGGGAATTTACTGGAGTGTAGTGAACTTGCTGGTTAGTGACTGGTGACTTTTGCATGCTAAGACTTTTCCACTTCTTCTGAGACTTCTAATTCAGCCTACATAGCCTGTAATGGGCTTGGCAGGTATGATGGACTTAGGTATCCAAAAATAGGGCAAGTCAGTAACATCAGCAGTCAGAGTGGCTTGCAGTGAAGTTCAGTGTTGTCATASTGTAAAACACCTTGTCCAAATGCTTTTTCTGTCACGGTTTTTACTGTTATTTCTGGTTTCTCTTGGTGTCASCTGCTTTTTGTATTAGATCTTAACATTATCAGTATCATGTTATAAGGTTTGAAAACATTGTGTTTGTAAAARTGAAAGGTCTGGTCTCACATTAGGATCTTGGAAGGAAGGCATGCTAATAGAGAGATCCCTTTAGTAGTCTGATTTAGGGTGTCGTGGAGGTCCATTTATTTTCACATCTGGTTTTTAATGCAAAGTGTATATAATGTAGGAAAAATAGTATAGTTAAACTCAATGCAAGATCTTATGGAAGTGGAAGGTGATACTTATCAAATGCTTAAGCAAGTGTTTGTATGCACTTCAAAGCTATGTACTCAAGATAAAGATGTGTGTATACATGGTCAGAGCCTGATCACTTGTGTAACACACAGGAAAGAAGGGATGGAAGTTCCTCTTGACCGACAGTAACAGGGCAGATCTTTGTTCTTAACATCAATATCACATCCTGCAACCTTATTCCTGGTATTAACATCCTTCAGCATCAGTATAGGCCATTCTTTTAAATATTTGTTCTGCTTTCATTCTGGTGCTAACACACAGATTTTCATTTATATTTCGTTCTTACTAGTCTTGACTTTTTTTGTCCCCTGATACAAATCTGTACAATAACCTGTTAGGAAGGTTATATACTATTCTCTCCACAGTAACTCTAATTTTAACCTATTGGAAACCATGGGAAACATTTTCTGTAATTTTGTGCTACAGACACAGCTAGAAATGTGTGGAAGTTATCATCCTAAGTATAAAACAYTCAGGTGAAATAATGAAGGGTCTGCAATTCAATGTACTTCTATCAGAGTGCATCATTTCAATTATGAA
Organism: Malurus melanocephalus; assembly: GCF_030028575.1. NCBI lineage: Eukaryota > Metazoa > Chordata > Aves > Passeriformes > Maluridae > Malurus > Malurus melanocephalus. Next base: position 119,433 of record NW_026623831.1, on the reverse strand, counting down.
GAGTTTCTCAGAATTTTAAACAGTTACCTTGACTAGGACTTTGCTTTCCCCCATCTCTTCTCACCTCTATGCTCACAGGGCTGKTTCACACACTTCACTTCTCACTGCTAAGTAACATTTTCTGCCTTTTTTTACACACATATCCCTCTCCTTCTTTGTAACTATCCTGTCAGGCCTATCTGCAACATACCCATACGCAGCTGTTAAGATTTCTCAGACTGGTGAAGATGTACTTTGTTTATGAATACCATTATTTATCACCATTTGCTCTTATTTTTATAGATTTTGTCAGCAGTTACTGCTTTATCAAGAGGTATATGCAGATGCCTTGATTCTGAGTTCCATGTGTAAAAGGTTTGGAGGAGCTGGACATGGAACATGAACCCTGTGGGTTTCAGCAGAGTTCCTAATAAGGTGATAACCCTGATATTTGTGGAACTTGCAGCCACTTTTATTGAACCCATCTTGCACTTGGAATTACTCTGCCATGTGTCTTTTTTATTCCCCAATCTGTTTTCCCTTCCTTTGCTGTAATTTTGGCGCTGTGCTGTACTAGGAAGTACTGTGCTGCAGAATGCTTTAAGAGGGAGGAYGTTTTCCACTTCACATGGAAAACTCTCCCAGACCTTTGAAGCATTCTCCGGAAGGATGCTACACTAAGTGAATTATTCCCAAGTGTTTGTAGATGAGCTGCCTCAAGGCTATGGTTTAGCATTTATTATTACTGGATCTGTATTTGGAGTCTGAGATGAGAGCTCTGTGCTGTTTGGGGGGAGGCAGATGGTATCGATTTAATGAGTTGTTACTGGTTCAGCACTAATGTTGTGTAAATGTTATCTATGTCTTGCTTCATGATTCTGTGCCCTCATACCAAATGTACTCCTCTTATGGAGCCACTACTGGAATTTGCCTCAAAAATCTTAACATGTTGATTAAAATTATAGTAACAATTGAAATTAGTTCCCAGAGGAAGGATTTGTGGATGTTAGGAGGAAGGTGGAAGTTAGAATCTCATAATCACTGAGGTGAGCCATGCTGGTGCAATTGTGCTAATTTTGAAATTCTTATTGGTATGTAACCTTTTAGGTCCTCTAAAATATTTTGATGTAAGGAGATTTGAACCTTATTTTTCCCAAAGTCTGTAAACTAGCATGAACAGACAAGTATCTCAACTTGCTGCTTCCTTTTTCCCTGTCAGGTTTCCCCAGTGATCCCTTTTAATATCAGAAAGACTTGTACAGCCAGAGTTCCCCCAGATRGGGCATCTTTCTAGGTTAAAAAGATCCTCTGTGCTGTGTAAGTGCATATGTGTGTTTAACCAAATTTAGAATTTTGCCCGGATCCCTTTTAAATTTGATTTAAATTTAAATTACTCTCTGGGCCAATTCTGAACAGGTCACACAAGTGTTGTAGTAGTCCAGTACAGGGGAGAATGTAGAGCTGAGAAACTGGAGAATGCAGGGCAGAGAAACTCAACTAGGACTGSGGGGAGTGAGACCTGTGTTTGGCAGTAAATTTAACACAGGGTTTGATAAAACCCCGTCCTTAGGCAGGAATGCACAACAAGGCACTCAGAGAGGAGTCTCTTTGCATAAGTGTACAGCATGGCCTTGAGGGATGGAGACACAAATGATGCTGTAATGCAAAATGTGCCTTAGGTTATTGAAAGAAGATAAAGTAATAATAAGTATTTTAGGAAAGAACTTTATTTCAGGGAGGAGGGAGGAATGACATTCTGAAATATGTTGCAGATTTTTTCTATATCTAATCAAAGGTTTAGTGCTGGTTCATCACTGTTTTCCACCTGCTGCTTATTCACAGCTTTCCATTTTTTGTGTCCTATGAGTATCATTAATTCATCAACTTCCCTGTTAAGCCTTCAAATGCCAGAAAATGGCAGCAGGTATTACTGTGAGGCCTTTTCTTCTCCCCAGTCATCTTTGCATTTTCACTCATCTCTTTGAATTTTCTTCTGCTTCCCAATGCTTTTGCTGCTAATCATCCTTTAGTGGTCAGTATAATGACTGTGCTGGAAGTGCTGGGCAGCCCTGTCTTTTACCCAGCCTGTTGGAAAATGGGGGGTGTTCTGGAACTGCCAACACTGAAGTCTTTCCCTTTCCATCAGTGATGAAATCGAGTCTGGGTTAGCAGGAATTTATGGATGTAAGTGCTTACCAAAATAAGATGTCCTGATGTCAATTGAAACCCTAGAAAATAATTATACCAGAGTTTTTCTCCAGGCTACTGTTGGGAGAGGTTGCAAGACTGTGCTCTGCCACAAAGCTGTTGATGTTGATATGCAATAAATCTTTAACCTTAAATTTCTTTGTTTATGTTGTGGTAATACCTTCAATAATCATAACCTCTTGTGTACTGCTCAAACACAGAGCACCAATGAAAATCGGGCTCTCTAGTCTTTCATTACTATATTTCTCACTTCTTTTCAATCTTGTAATAATTAGCACCTCCAAAACATCCACACTCATTGGTTGTATTATAGGTACTGTTTAGATAGGGGATAAATATAAATAATGCTTATCAAAACATTAAAAAGCTCATAAAATATTTTGTATAACATACTTTATTCTACAATATGTACAACAATATAATTTGTGGTATTTACAGTGTTTATATAGATACAATTTAAAAAAAAAAACATGTTACAGGAAGGAGAGACTATTTAGATATCACTGGAGCTAAAGAAAGTTGATTTTTAAGGGAGAGTTTGAATAAGAAAAAGTATGTGGGGGATATATCGAGCTCTTTTTCTCTTAAGCTCTCAGGAGCAGCATTCTAAAGGATATATTGCAGGTAGTCATCTCTGAGAGTGAAAGTTCCATTTCYGTGAAAAATCGTTTAGAACCCATCTGTTTATATTTCACAGAAGCGGTGAGTGCAAGATGTATAAATGATTGAAGATTGTGTGACTTGTAAAGGGCAAAAGTGTGAATGAGTCTGTCTGTTTTACTTCTCTTGGAAAGAGAACTGCATTTACAACCCTAAGCCTAAAATTGCATCATTTTCTGCCAAAAAATAATTAGAATTAACCCACATGCAATACTTAAAGGCAGGATTTTTAGATCAGCTTAGGGAGGGAAATAGGGGGAACTTGCTTTAAAAATGGAGGCTGAGTGCTAAGGCCTTTGAGGTCTAAACAGCATCTGGTTTTAAATGCAGAGGGCTGAGGAGTATGGTTTTCCTCGTGTGCCTCCTATGAAAAGAAGGGGGATGGGAAAAGAAAAGGTGCTCTGTAATCCACTGTATAGGGACTGCATTAGGCCCAGMAAATCTGCTGGGGAAGGAACCAGAATGTGTCTAAAATTGCCATTTCACACTTGGCCCACTTTTTAGCACACTAGATTCTTTATGGAATACTCTTGAAGGCACTAAATCCCTATTCTTTCATTATGAGCACCTGGCTACAGAAACTCATCTACCTAAAGCAGCAAATAAACAACCCTAACMCAGATAAAACAAACATTCATCCAAGTCCACAGCATTATCTTATATTCTGATGGTTTTGGAGACTTGTTTTCATCTATTTCAGTGGGCACAGTAAGTTTTTAACATTTTCTGAAGACCACTTCATAAGCCAAAACCAACAAAATAATCTCGGAATTGCATGTAGTTAGATAAAAATGTTCTTCTGAGTTCCCATAAAACTGTCTGCTCTATTATTTTCTTATTTATTAATTGTTGTTTAAATACCTTAACAGAAATAGGCTTTAAAAGTGACCCTTGTAATGAGGACTGATGAGRTAGGATGACATTGCTATAATGTCTACACTCATGATGTTCCAATTCATTGCCTACAATGAAAGGGTGATTCTGCCAATAATACCAGTGTTACTTATCTTGGATAAGAACTAATTAAGGAGCAGGAATGTTTCCTATGTGGAAAGTTAACTTTTAAAGAAGTTTTTCATGGTTTAAATGTCATGTGAACTTTATTGTCAAGGTTTTGGAAAAGTTTATGGACAAGTCAAGAGCATTGTTATGAGAACAGATGTTGGAAACAGATGCCATATCCTTGTATGTTTAGCAACACCTCRTTCAGAGCCTTGGTTCTCTACACCTCTGTATCATAAATAATGTGTTGACTCACTCTTAATCCTTCTGCTGTTATTAGGATCCAGTAAAATGCACTATTGTATCCAAGGGCTGAGCTGGGTAAAGTGGAGAAGCTTGAATACCCACTGAGAAATTCTGTAATTTCCATCCTTTATTGGAAGGGGCAGAGAAGGTAGATTTTTCATTTTTGTTTCTGGGCTCCATCTAATCTTAATCTATTCAATTKCAATGGTTTAATGTGAAAAGTAGCTTTCTTGATGGGTTTTTAGTAAAACTAACAGGGTGTCGTTCCCAGGAAATCTGCAGAAGTTCCAATAGTGATGMTGATTTTCAACTTTTTATTTTAGTTTAATGAAAATAATTAAAGGCAATTTGTAGGCAAAAATCAGTCGAATCTTAATTCAACTATAGAATGAGCTTCAACCTTTTTAAGGATTAACTAACACTTGTAGGATATTAAACTCAAAGCAACAAAGAAGTTGACTTTCTTAATGGTGATTCTCTTCTATTATGTCTTTCCCCTTTTTCCTGTTGGTTTATGTGGACTCACCCAGGCCTTAAATACATAGCTAAGTTTATTGATTTAACTTAAAGYGGTTTCAAAAGTAATTGAACCTAAATAGATACTCCTGTCTAGACTTAAGGACATTTTATTTTAGTTTACCTTCATGCCTCATAGACTGAAAAAAAACCTACAGTAAGTCACTTCAACTGAAATGAAAATACATTCTTTTACTTATTGAAGTAATACAGAAAAGAAAACATATTAGTTCGGGGGGAGGGAAGTAATAAAATCTTAACATTTCTGCAATTCCTGATTTTGCCAGAGGATTAAAAATTAAGACACAAAAGCAGGTCTAAACCAACAAWTTTTTTTTTCTGAGACACACATACGTGGTCCGGTAGAAGGTGTCCCTGCCCATGGCAAGGGGGTTTTTAAGGTCCCTTCCAACTCAAGCCATTCTATAACTGCACAAAACAGYCATCCCTGTCTGATATTGTGGATCCATACCGCTAAATACTCAAAAACTCCTTAAGAAAAAAATAATTGTTTTCTGTACATCTAAATACTTTTAGCTTGGAWTTCGCTTTTTCTGCGAGTATATATTGAAGACTGCTTAACCTGAGGGACTCATCTCCAGTAGAAAACGACAAACATATGCATTAGATGATGATTGGAAATGCTGCATAATGGAGGAGGGAAGCCAAAGGGTSCAGTAAAAGTGCATACCCGTGAAACTGTCAGCAAAGTCCATCAGTAGCCTCTTAGAGTAATCAACAGCTTGTGCATGTGTTWCCTCCCAAATGAAGGTGGAAAAGCCAATCAGCAGAAAGATAAAGACACTTCCCAGAGCTTTCATCTCCCTGTCCCCCTATTTACATGGAAATACTGCTAACAGCAGACGTCACATGGCCCTAATGAGAGCAGGTGTGTTCCCTCATGGATCCCAGCCAGTTGTGGGTGGTAATGAAACCAATCTGCAAATGAGATTTTAAAGGGTGCAATATTTCATCACTGGCAATACTGTCAATGTGCAGAAGGCCCTTCCCTCTCTTCAGAGGGGASCACGATTAGTTGCAGATTAAGAGGGATGACAGGATGGCGTTCAAAGCACACCCTCCATAGTGTCAACAGGCCTTAATGATAACATAGTGCYGCTTCCCTGAAGGAGTTTCATGTCTTATTCAATGTAAATGGTAAAAATGTGGCATTTTAGAACCAATGATGTGTTTTTCTATTGATGCTGTCATAGTACACAGCTGTTGAAAGAGGGGCTGTTTGTCACATCTCATTTTCTTCCGTGATTCATCAAATGGGGGCAGTTCATGCATGCAGTATCAGAATGGGAATAAATAACTTGCAGCAATGCATCGGACAGTGTAGTTCTTTATTCATCTCCTGCCTACTTTGGTGCTACCCAATGTGTCAAAGATTTTCAGTAGCTCATCCAAGTATATGTTTAGTATTTTGCAAGTTGCATGGCTATTTTTTTGGGAGCAGGACTTAATAATATTCATATTTTCTAAGTTAATGGATGAGAAAAGCAGAATTATGCATTTACATTCTTTTTACTATAGAAGTTTTACACTTCTTGGAAGTGCCATTAATGCAGCCTTTTATCTCACTCTTAAATTCTCTATTTTTGTCAAATTAGAGTCATGTTAAGAGGGAAGAAGAATTTATTTTATAAAATTCAAAAGTGATTAAAATCTAATTTATTCACATAGCATTTGCTATCACCTATAGCATGCATATGCATGATTTGATACTATTTAGTGGTAATAAAATAAATATTTCTGGTTCAGAATGGTATTGGCAGTAACAAACCATGAGCGCTCAAGAAGTTCTGGGCATTTCTGGTTTGACAGTGTGACCTGGGTTTCAATAAAGATATTGGATATGTTTTCATTGCCAACATGGGAGAGTGGTGTGTGGCTTTAAGTTTTAAAATATCTGAGGATTAATTTTAATGATTGTGGGGTTTTGGCAGTTTAAGATCTGATGTGAAATTGTCAGACAAGGGTGGTGAGGGAAGACAGGCATAAGGAAAGCCAAGTGAAAAGCTTGACACATCTTTTGAAAAGGAGATGTTGACCAATGTTAAGGGAGCTGGGCAGATTTTCTACTGGGAAATACTACAAAAGTTTAAAAAATCTGACTTTGGGTGCCTGTGTTAATAGGCTAATGGCCAGAGACTGTATAGAGTGCTTTGGGTTGGAAGGGATCTTAAACATCGTCTGCTTCCAACAAAAGTTCCTCTTTAATGTCTGCCTAAAGAAAGGAGGGCAAATTTTATAGTYTACGTACAAATTGTATACCCCAGCTTGTGTGAGGTTTTGAATAAGAGCAAGTATCAATCTCTACTCACTGCTTGGGATGTAGCTTAATTTTCTATTAAAATCCTTTTTCATTCTCTGAGTTCAAGGAATTCTAGTAAGTTCTTCAGTGCAAAAAATGTTCTCCGGGGTCTGCTGGAAAGAAAGGCGGAAATAAATTTCTCTTCCTTTGAATCTCTCTTTGTCTGTAGTAGCTAACATTAACAGAACTTGTTCTAGGGATCAGCCTTTATGTGATCTTAAAGAATAAAAACCTTCTAAAGTACTGTTTAATAGTAATTTAATTGGCATTATGGTAAGAGATGGCAGTACACATTTTTGTGATTATTTTTGTTGCTTCATATTTCAATCTTTCAGTCCATCTGACAGAAAGACTAGTTGAATGACACAGTTTTCCATAATTGGAATAAATGTCTCTTTTCTTTGCCAAATCACAGGAGAAATGCCCYCCAAACAAATCTGTCCAGGATAGTCTGGAAGGCCCAGTAGTTGACTATTCCTGTGACAAAGATGATAGTATCCAGCAGGCTTCTTCCTCTCTCTAGAGATGTATAAACTAGTATAATATGAGTGTAACCAGCATAAGACCATTATTAATTAGTTTTAGAAGCAATTGTACACTCATATGTGTGTAATCATAATTTCCATGCATATTACATTTCTGTGTACCAACACATGTAGATCCTCACATGCAGAGTATACATTGCTCTTAGAGTGTCACAGCAGGGTGAGTAATTTTTCACTGGTGTCTGGTTAGGTGGGATCAGGATTTTTTCCATTATTCTCTAAGAGCTCATTTACACGTCAGTTACAGGAACACAGGAAACTGGGATATTCTTTTCAGTGTGGATTTAGTACCTGCTTTCATTAAAAACTTGCTGGTAATTTTCTGTCATGTTTGATCATAATCCCTAGCAGTGTTCTGCTCTGGAGTATCTTTCTAACATGAGTAGTGGGCTGGAAAATGTCACAAGATTTAAGATAATGATTTATCAGTTCATGAACAGAATTAATGGATGTGTCTGTGAGMATGAGAAACCAAACTGCAGTATACTCTTACATTTTTGACCTCATTAGGCAYCACTATCATTGCCTGCAGTAGAAAAATGATCAAAATAAAGGCATCAGAAATTTATCCAATGCTGAGACAAACAGGTAATAGAGAGGAAGTTTGGGGCTGCTGGGTAGGTGATGGCAGAATGCAGAAAAAGTGGCTTTCTGGTTCGAGAGTGGCAGCTCTGTATTGAAAGTGAAACATGGGATGCTTTGTCTTCCTAACTACAACTCCAGCTTGTATGTGGTGTGTAGTCCATCAGCATAAATTCATGAGAATTTCTGTGTGAGGCTCCCTCTCCCAGAGTAAATCTTCCACTATTCCCATTCAAGAGTCATCAAGGGCAGAAATTGTAAGAAATGAATGTGTAGAGAGGAATTAATCTTCAGAAATGTGAAATGAATACTCTTGGCAGGTATTTACGATGTAGTTGCACAGCAGTAGCATGTTAGAAACAGCTAATAAGTGCAAGTTAGAACTCTCCTCGGGGCTGAAATCACTACAGTGTATACTTTTTCTCAGCAGATGATGAAATGTGTGGATTTCTCAGTTCCATAAAGAATTACGGCCATGTAAAATCTTATTAAAGTATCTTACATGATTGAATGGTTAACTGATTACACAAGTGTAAGAAAGAGCACTCAGGACTGGGGAAGCCTGGCAACTGCAATTCTGCTTCACACAGCGCTGTAGCATGTGGTCTTTGAGGGAGGCTGGATTCAGAAAGAGGGACTGGCGAGGGAATTAAGGTCCCAGAGGCTTTGAGCTGTTTATTTAGGAATTGAGAGAAAACCCRTCGAATACAACACATGATGATAATAATAGCAACAATAATAATAATTGTAATAATGTATTTTGAATTGGATATTTGTATCCCTATCACACAGTCTTTCTGTGCGTGAAAATGCAAGCCCAGCATAAWTTCATAATGCTTCATTTGCTAATGGAGCAATGTAAACCAGCTGAAATGCAGGCACACAATCGACGAGCAGCGCTATTACAGCTCATTTATCAAACAAGTTAAGCTTATGAATGCAGTTTTACRTTGTTTATTAGTTACATTAGTTACACTCTTTCATAGGTTGCCTACCCTTGATCTCAACTGACACAACACAGGTATCTGATGATTTGAGGTGATTTAACAGTTGGTATTTTTCTCTTTTTTTCCAGAGTAAGCTTGGATCTTTTTCTGCAAAAAGATCTCTTGGTTATTGTCCAGTTCTGGCCCTGAACTCTGTTTTAAAGGCTCAAGTGAGCCAGAGAAAATGCTAATGTGTTTTGCCATGTAACTCAGGTAAATTACTAGTGCATGTTGTTGTATACTGGCAGTGAAAAGGACCATGCATTTTGTGGGACTCACTTGCTGAGTAGGTTACATGCTACTGTGAATTTTTCCTTCACAGTGTTTCCAACTTGAYTGATAATTACTGAAAAGGTTTATTACTGGAGGCTTTGGCTTTTTCACAGGGAGTTAGGAGCAATAATGCAAAAAAGTCTGTGCAAATTTCAAAAGGAAGCCACAAGCAATTCAAAAGGAGTATTGTTTCTGAGGTGTGGTAGTTTTCTTTGTTTAACAGGAAAAAAAAGTTACAATATTTTCAGAATAATGAAATATGAAACAGCCCCATATGCATCTTCGTGGAAAAAAAAAAAAAAAAAAAAAAAGAGGAAACCAAAGGGAGGCTTCACAACAGTTGGCAGCTTCCTCAAGAGGGGAACAGGAGGAGCAGGCACTGATCTCTGCTCTGTGCTGAACAGTGACAGGACCCAAAGGAATGGCACGAAACTGTGTCAGGGGAGGTTTAGGTTGGATATCAGGAAAAGTTTTTCCCCCAGAGGGTGGTTGGGCCCTGRAAAAGGCTCCCCAGGGCATTGATCACAGCACCAAACCTGATAGAGCTTGAAAATTGTTTGGACAATGCTTCCAGGCACAAGAGGATTGATGGGGTTGTCCTGTGTAAGACCAGAAGTTGGACTTTGATGGTCCTTGTGTGTCCTTTCCAACACAGGATGTTCAGTGATTCATATAATATTTTGCTCCTGTGGCTTTTGTTGCACATTTTTTTATGGATTCCAAATATGAAAGACTGTTAACAAACACTCAGAATTAGCTCCTATAGTTCTTCTCTTGAGATTTAAATATTTTCTAAATCCTGTTGAAAAAAAGGATGTAAGTTCTTTATTGTTAAGGATTTTCAGTAATTTATTTTGGTCCAAAAAATCCTTCATATGGTGGTATACCTGGAAGTATTTACATAATTGTATTAATTTAGACTTTGTGTAGAAAAAAGAGGATTTAGAAAGAAAGAGTGGAAATGTTACTTGTACATTGTTGTAGTTATAACTTTGAGTATAAAAGTGTAACTTACCTAAGCAGCCCTCCTTAAATGCACATGTACAGCTGTGATTGGGTAGGAAAACACTGGTAATGTTATAGGTAGGCAACTACTCAAATTTACAGTGAATGTTCTTTTAATCCCTGGCTTCCCCATTCCCTGTATTCGTGTTATACATGTTACCTTCACCTCAGTTGTTTTAAAGGCATCCAGAGGTTTTTCTCTGTCTACAAGGGAATGAAGAACCTGCACAAAAGCCTGTAAATGCAACTCCCCATTAAAAATCAAGCCCCATGAATATTATATGAGTGAGAATTGACCATTCCCACTAGTCAGAAAATATAATAAAAACAGCTGAGGTCTYAGGTAGAGGATTTTCATCACTTAGTAAACCTCCAGCTTAAAACAGACCAAGTGTAACAGTGAAGTTATATTGCAGTATAACGCCCTATGCACTGTATTTTATAATGCCATTTATTTAAAAACATCTATAATCAGTTAACAAAGGCCATTTATCCCTGCTGACATTCTGATTCTGAACAGTATGCAGTCCCATGTACATTAATTTCCACTGACATTTGTCTCTCCCCATTTGCCTCCATGCATCTGTGCTAGGGGAGCCAAAGTTTATTAGTCACAAGAGGAGATGATCTTAAATACTTCTTGCTTTGAATTTAAATGGGGCCAGTCTAGCTACTTTGAAATTAAAATTAAATTCAAAATTAGCACCCTTGATTATGAAAGAGAGTGTGAGAGAGCAGTCAAGTGTGATTTTTCTGAAAAAAAATTATCCTTCTGTGATACTGCTATATACACACTATTTGGTACTTATTTGGTTGTAACAGACCTTTTATATACATGGACATATGTGAAAAAGGACCCAGTTCCTATCAGGCCTCGTAATTCACAGTGCTTAAATCAGGAGAATGCACTAGCAGATTCTCTGCTGGTGTCTGGGAAGCAGGTTTTACATATGGTCTTTGGATCTATGAAGCACCAAGCAGAAGAGAGTTACGAGTTTGATTGTAAGAGAATCCTCTTATTGCTTCAAAAATCCCAGTGCCACATGACATRAAAGTGTGGGTTAGTTATAAATTTATGCTGCTAATTCCAAATCCTCCAAGCATTTTTGATAGGTGAACGTGACAGCAGCAGGCACYATGCCATACTGTCAGTCTTCCCACATGGCCAGCATTGACTTCAGATTGTGTGCCATAGTGGAGTTTGCAGCAATCTGCCTGCGTGTCTGTGCTGATCAGGAGCAACTGTGTCCCGTGAGCAGGAACATGCATCTGMTGTCAGTAATTATGGAATTGTACCTCAGTGGCAGTACTGAAAGAGTTAGAGAATTATTGAGGTATTTTGGGGAGATAACTGTTGGAGACACCACTAGTTTAATATAGTGGAATGCCATCTTGTTATGGCATGGTCCTGAGGAGGAATATGCATGCTTTCTGAAATGAGAACTGAATGTTGGAATTTTAACAGCATTTTGTAGTTGGTGCCTCTGAAGGAAAACCTAAAATGTAACTCCAGGTTAAGTGCCTCGATGCCACTTACGTCATTATTTCTAAGTCACTGAGAAACTCTTAGTAGTGGTTTAATACCTGTCCTTCTTTTAATAAATACTGAATTGATAAATGATTCTGTGCATAGAATTTACCCAAGCTTATTTCTTGAACAAGTGAATTGAAGGTGAAAAATATCCCAGTCTGAGTATTTTGAATCTTAACTGAAATACCTTAAAACATTCTCAAAAGACTATTTTAAACTTCCTTGGGAGAAGTGTGCTGTGCTGTGGTGCAGAACCCTACATTTTAGCTGAACTGGTGAAGTTAGAAGGAAGTTTTCATAAGACAAACTTCTCCAAAGCTTTATTAACTCTCCTAAGTACAGTATCATAAAATTAGACAAATGTTTCATTTAATCTTTAAACCTTTCTAAAACGTTTTAATTAGTTTAATGATCAATGCAAAGGAGAATGGGACCGTGTTTGTCCATTAAATTAAAGGAAATTAAATAACACATTTTGGTTCTGTAGAGTACGTTSTTGTTGTGACAAGCATGAATATGTTTCTGAGAGGGTTGATTAGCCTTTTGGCCTCTCTGCTTAATATTTTTGTCATTCTTCTATGGGAGTTCCTGTGTGCCTCCCATCAGGATTATTGGAATTTGGAGCCTTATCTATAATTGTCTACCAATAGGGGTGACATGATGTCTCTTCGCCGCATTAACTTTATCGTTCCCTGTAAAACATTAACGCAGCAAAAATCTGATCTTGTAAATGAGACCCATGTCTTCATCTTGATCAGAGAAATGAAATTTGTAATTCAAATTAGAAAAGTTAATGAACTTAATGCATAGGCTGGAAAAAGTGTTGTAATGTGCCAATTTGGTCTGCCTATGGATGCTTCCAAACATTCCCATTAAGGTATTGATTGTGTCCATTTAGCAAAGTGAAGGGGACAGTGAACTCCCTAATGGTTTACACATTACACCAGTAGTGTCTAGATCCCCAAACAAAGGAAACCCATTGAGATAAGCTCTAAATTTCCTTAAAAATTGAATTTAACAATGTAGTTATTAATGCAAATATGTTTCTTTCGAAGACCAAAAGCTGTTGCAGGCAGAATAGGCAGCCTTTTGTGTTTATTGATATCTGTCAAGTTGAAGTAACAACTAAGATCTCCCATCACATAAATGATTGCTGTAGTTTTATAGTAGAATTATATCTGGTGACATAATGTTGTGATCATGATTATAGTTTGGAAATTCAAATTCTGCTCCCTGTACTTTAAGAAAATTTTATTTCTGTGCTGGTTACCAACAGCTGTGGTTTTATCTTCTGTCAGTAATTAGTGGTGGTGATGGTTCCTAAAGGATGTTCAGTCACATCATCAGATGATGGTGCACAAAACTTTATTATTGAAGTCTGGAGCTGCTGGCATCCAAAAACTTTAAAGTTATCTTGGGGAAAAAATAAATAATCATACCCTCAAAAAAGTCCAATAAACCAAGGACAAAAAAAAAAGACCTTTTTCTAGTGGCTGCCTGTGACAAGTAGTAAGGTGTGTTCTTGGAGTGCACCAGGCACGTTTTGGTGAAGATTCCTTTGCGTGTGTCACAGAGACCACTGTGGCAGTGGTCAGAATCTGCCAGACCAAGGCTGTGAGTAGAGCACTTTGGGTAGTAGGAAAAGCACTGCCTCACCATCCTYGGGGTGTGTGCTGATGAAAAGCCACAAAGCTACAAGGGACAGTCAAGTTACAAAGAAATGGAGGGCCTTAGGAATGTTGAGGTAAGGGATAGTGCTCTGTGTAGGAGACTTGATACTGTAGTAGCTCCAGGTGATTTTTAGGTGACGTGTATAGAAAAGTTGTTTATGAGTGAAATAGCAAGAGCTGCTGCCTTAGTAAAGTGAGGTAATAATCTACAACTGCAGTTGAAGATTTTTCAATTTGTTTGYGAGTTGTGAAATGAACTTCCATATCCGTATTTTCTTTCTTTCTCGTGTGTTCACGACTTTTGTCTCAGAAGATTTATGTCCCATGAGTTGTGAATAACTGKTTTTTCTTGGATTGAAGGAGGGTATGTGCCAGCTTGTGATCATTTTACTGTTTTACCAGGCTAATTGTCTCCAGTCTTAGGTTACTGGGTGATGTATAAATGTTGCTGGACTTCATGTTTAACAAACTGTTCTGATTGCCAGACAGCGTTTTTAGTGCGTAAACATGTGGTAGTTCATTTTAAATAAGGTAAGTTTTTACACAATATACATAAATTTCCTTTAAAGCATGGCTATATATAAATGCAAGCCTACAAGGGATAAGTGGGAAAAAGATGTGGTGATTTTGTAAACTGTGGTTAAAGAAAAAATATAATTGAGAAAATAAACCTTGTGTGAACTGAAGTAAATTAAGTCAAATTGATGGGAGTAGGACATTTTAAAATTGATACAGAGAACTTCACAAAAACCCCAAAAGCTGCTTCCTGCATTTAAGTTTGGAAGACCTGGAGAGTGTTTGAAAGGAAGCCTGTGGTAAATGGAGACCTTGAGCAGCCGGATGCTCGAAGGCAGAACAAGTCAGCGCGCTATTGATTGGAGTACGGGGGGATAAATGTGTGGCTTCTGCCCTTAATGGAAGCTGATTGTTCAGGGACGTACCGGCAAGGCTGGTCGATTCTTTAGCTGTTGTTTACTGGGGAGGACGATATCAATTTTCCAGAGGGATGATTGGTGGGATGTCAAGGCTGTCACCCTCTTCTTCTCATCACTGACAGACAGTTGAGTGACAATTACAGTGATGGGACATTGTCTGCATTGGCATATACACCAGAGGATAACTGGCAAACAGAAAAAGGCAGCAGCACTTTAAAAAAGATATAATCAGCAGTTGTCAGGACTAGTTACATATATGATGTCTGAATAACAAGGCCAGAGTGTCCTGCCTCAGACACTGACATAAACTGTATTKTGCATTCCTCACTCCACACAGAAATTAGCTTTGGGAAAGTTACTGACTGTTGCTAGAAGTCACTGGCAGTCTACTCGGGAATTAAGCATCAAGGGAGTGTATTKTCATGTGTTCCTCCCTGAAAATAAGTGAGCTTTCCTGCAGAACTTCAGCACGGAGCWGGGAGCAGTGTTCTGAACTGTGCACTGAACTCTTTTGGGAGCCCTGTGTTGGAATTGCTTTTGACTGTCCCAGCAGTGAATCAGACAGCAACTGTGAACGTGCACTTTGTGTTGCGCATTTAACCTGCCAGGCCAGAACACACAGACTGAGCTAAATTTCACATCTTGAAAGCCTTATATTGCACTACAAAAAATCTCTATAAGTTTTACATATAATTACAAATCATTGTGCAAAGGACTTTGACCTGCTTATATAAAATCATAGATAAAACTTAMGATTTCAGTGGCACATGCTGAGAACTGGTGAATCCAGTTGTGTGTTGCATTAACAGCTGTCACTTCCTCTTCCTTCTGGAAGGCAAGAATGGAGTATCAGGAAAGAAGAGACCCAAGAAATGGTTTAGATGTAGACATAAGTGTTAGAWTTACGGCACAGAGCACATCTGGGTTATCTGCAATCAGCTGTATTCTCCTCTTTACTGCTCTTCTTGCCACTTCTCCYGGAGGCTTTAGATGGAGCTGACCTTTTCAAAGTGTGTTTCAGAGGTACTCTCTTCAAACTTCAATTACTATTTTGATAGTACACTTAAACTTACTTTAGACTTTTACCTGGAATATCCATCCTGCTGAGACTTTTCTCTGGTGTGTTTCCCATGATCTTCTGCAGCAAGCACATGAGAGGGCGGAGCACTCAGCTCCCTGCATGCCACTAATTCTGAAACAGGGAGAGAAAATGTAGGCAGTGGTTTTGGGAAAAATCCTGTTCTTTCCCACAGGCCTGTATCTGTGTCCTGCCTATAATGGATTAAGAATAAAATAATAATCACTACTAGTGATCAGTAGTTCAACAGAGTTGTGCCTCTCCAAAGACAGGTGTATGAATACACTAACAGGCTGAGAATGATGCCTCTCAGACCCATATCATCTCCGTGTATAATCAGTGGAAAAAATGGTGCAGAGAGCTTTTGCAATGAGGAGTTGTCAGTCTGAATGCTTTTCAAGCAAAGTGACACAGTTACTCAAATCCCATTGCTGTAGTGTTTGCACCTTCCACACCTACTGAAATTCCAGTGCTGGTTAGTTTCTCTACCTCGTACAGTATTTATTTACACAGTGGTAGGTGTATGAAGCCACTATGTATGAAGGTCAGACATGATAATTTTCATTTTAGGTCCCCTTTTCTCTTATTTTTACTTTTTAATCTCTTTTYATGTGGTAACTAACTTGCTTTCATATATTATTTCTTTTCTATATTTTGTTCTCTTTTTTTTTTCACATTTTATATGCATGCAGGTTCTTTGTAGCTTTCTGTATAGTGTATTTGTTTGCTTCCTGTATTTTTCTTACCTACTACTTTAGCATTATGTAATGACACGATTTGCAGAAGTTCATGTTTCTTTAGTTTTCTTGARTATTTAGTGTTCTTCCCCACCAACATAAGATTGTATTGGGGAGCTTAGAAAAATCTCTACAAGCAGAGGTCATGATTTGCAATCTGTTAGTTTCCAGGTACAAGGAAAATTTCATAACAAGTTGCACCTAGAATTGCCTGGTGTTGTAGAGATATAAAATGACATATGAAGTTGGCTGTCACCCAGCTGAATGACATTAGAGAATTACATCATACACTTATCTTCCAGTTTTCTGTTTTGGTTTTTTTTTCCTCTGAAATTGTATTTTYCTTGAGTGCTTTTTTTGGCTATGATACGGCATTTTTCAGGTTGATGCTGAGACAGGCTGTGATGTAGCAATATAGGAACTTTTTYTGTTATTTTTATTTTAAACAAATGGTTCATCATCCTGCATAAAAATACCAATGCAAGCAATTAATACAGAAGTTTATTTTTCATGGGTCTCATGAAAATGCCAAATAAGTATGATTATTAATTTCTTTTTTCTAAGCCACCAGCTAATTGATTTTGTGCTGTGCTCATTAAAAATAGATATTTTGCCTTTCAGAGGGCTGTCTGGGAAACCTAAGGCAGGGCACGACTCCTCTGGGACACCATCAACTGACCATTCCATCAGCCAGGGAGAGAGTGGTCATGGTGCTTGTCAGAGCTGAAGTATATTTACTTCATCTCCCAGCAGATAAACATTTGCAAGGCAAATAATAAATTAGCCATTAATCAGGAGAGTGGCTGTGTTTGATGAACCCTGAATAGAGTGGAGATGTCAGGTAACGAGACAGAGCAAACTGACATTGTAGACTGAGCCTTGTGGAAATGACTGTTAGCAGTTCTGAAAGCTTTTGTGCTGCGTTTTCAAGAGGCTTCCAAGGTTAAAGTAAACGAAGATGGAAGACATGAGGCAAACAGCAGTCTCTAGTTTTCAAAATGGTAGCATTATGCAGTCTTTCACCTCAATTAGATAGGCAGCACCATTGCAGCTAAATGTGAGACAGAAAAAAAAAAGAGGATTTTACAGACAAGGCACAGAGCACCCTATTATTACCAAATTATTGAAGGCATACATTTGTTCAGACTTAATGATCTCAATACATCTTCAGGTGAAAGTTCAAATTTCTGATTGACAGTGTTTCTTAAATATTAATTTCTGTTACATTAAGTAGACTTTTTCTCAGCATTTACAGTGTAAATAARTGTTTTTCTCAAACTGATGGGGGAATGCTGCTCTGTTATTATCCAGGCAATTTTACTAAAGATTGGGTGTGTGCTTTAATGGCCATACTTGTAAACAGAACTGAAAGTAATGGCAGAGTTTTGTAATTGCCATTTGTGGGTGCTGAATTTGAGCATCACTCTAGAATTACTAAATAGTCTAGGGAAGCTTTAGATGGTCAAGCTACTAAAAACTGGGCAGTTGGTGTCTCAAAAGAATTAGTACTAATGAGTTTGGTGTAAGTGTAAGTTCATAAATAATTTGAAAAGTAAGATACGTAGGGATTCTGTAAGATTTCCCAGACTGAAATAGGGCTTGTAACACTTTTCTTCTTATCTGACAGGCAAAATTGCCATCCTTACAAATTGTACATCAATTGTTTAGTCTYGGTGCAGTCTCTACGTTAGACATGCTCTTAGCCTTCGGGTGTCATGAAACACTGCTTGAAAAACAGATCTGCACCTTTTTTCTTGAATGCTGTTTTTTCTAAGATATRTTACACATACAGTTGCAAGTTTTTGAAGTAATCAGTCAAGACCTTTCATTTTCATYTTCACTCATTCAGCACAGTACAACTCCTACAAATGAGTGTTCAGGAAAGGAGTGTTCTCAAAGGAACACCTTTGGTTTCTAAGATCATCTGTGTTGCCGTTCATCTCAGTGCTTCCCTTGGCTCTTGAAAACCTTTAAATCATTAATTTTGAATTAACAGTTGTTCAGTTCATTAGCAGGGCTTGAGGCAAACACCTTAAGAAAAAAAGGTAAGCTGTTGTATGTGATGAGCTGCTTTCTCACAAAAGTAATAGATTTCAAAGGAAAATATTACTGATTACTTGTTTATTATTTGTTCATGGCAGACTCTTATTGCCTGGTGTGACTCTGGTTTAAAAGTGCCCCTCCCCGTCATTATTCCAGTTTCATAAAGGAGGTTTTTTTTTTTTCTTTCCTTGGCAGTCATGTGCACGATTTTCTTTATTCAGTTTGAAAATGAATAAGACAGTTTTCTACAGGATTATTGGTTTGCTTTTTTTTTTGTTTATTGCAACCTATCCTTATGTTAGGAATTTTACTACTGCTGGAAATCATGCTGCAGGTGAATGTCTCAGCAGGAGAAAGCTTTTCTTGCTRCAATTCCAATTCTCTTGAAAATTGAAAATAGAGGCTTTATGAGAAAGAAATCTCTAGCACGAAAGGTTTAGAATCTATGCATATATAGTAAATTTGAGGCGTTTAGAAACAAGGCAATGAAAATTCAATAAAAATATATATATATTTCCATCCACATCATCTGGGATAGCTGCTGAAAGGTGCCTTTGGTTTGTTTTTGGTTTTTTTGTTTTTTTTTAAAGTTAACTGTTATTTAATAATATACTTGCCTTAAATTCTCTTSTCAGCTTTTGTAGGTCACAGAAGATCTTTCTCTTTTTTAATCTGCCTGTATATAGAAAAGAAAACCCACAGAGAGAATAAGTGAGCGGAATTATTCTCAAATTTAGATGCTTTCCCCCATCTCTTGTGATCACAGCAAATCTCAGCAGTCATTTATAATATAATAACATACTGTTCATTTTTAGTCAGCAGTATGATTCCAAAATTAATGGTGACCCTTCAGATTTCAATTTTCTGTGAGCTAGCCAGGTTCTTAACAGAGCCTCAGAATGGGAAAACAGCCTTCAATACTTTTCAAACACAGGATGCCTGTGAGCACAAGTATGTTCCTGTAATAGTGGAAGTACTTTGGAATGAAATGGTGCCTCCAATGTTTTTCMTAATGCTGTTTTGTTTTAAAGTTGTTTTTCTTCACTGTGTGTGGAAGCTAATGAATCTGTAATTTGGGCAGACATAGCTGAAACCACAGAATGGGTGTAAGAAGCTCCTTATCAGATAACTGTCAGAAAGAGAATCTTGAAAAAATAAGTCTGCGGATGAGTGGCCAGAAGACTCATGACAAAGGTGTTTTGGGCTCTCTGGCATTTTGTCTTTGGGAAGAATTTGAGTTTCGCTGTATCCAGACAGGAAGATTAAACATTATGTSTTCTAACACAGTACTACTGCACATTGAAAAAATAAGAGAATCATATTTAATTTTTTGTGGTTTTTGCATTTTTAAGCACAAAAAAAAATCTTCAAGTAAAATAATTCCAAGATATRCTGATTATGATGCTCTTGTAAAATATGTTTGTTTGATGCTTTATAATGTGGTAGAAGCAGACATCAGTCGACTGGAAAAAAATTGTTTTGCATGTGTAGTTTTAAAAGTATTTGGAGATTAAGTTATTCTGGCTTTTTGTTGTTGTTTAATTGACAGTGGTTTAGACACTGAATGGAATGGATGTTTCGGGCTTCTTTAATTGAATTCTGAAATCCTTCTTAAATTTACTGCAGCAGCCTTGTGCTTAGCTTTCTACAAACCCCTATACTCAACAGAGCAGTGTATTCATATGTWGATAACATGCCCTGTATTCCTGACTGCCTTGGTTAGGTTTCTGAAAATGGTCTTTAGGTTTGCTATTGTTCTGTTGATTTGCCAAGTTTAACAGAGGTTTATGTCAGAGAAATCTGAATGCCCATAGCCTTGTCCTTTACAGAAAGATTTTTAATACTTTGCAGATTAGAAATTSGTCACTAAATGGAAAAGCAAGATTTTTAAAAATATTATAAGAGAATGACAAAAACAGTACGTGCATTATGGACCAAGATAGGATTAACCTCAGTGTATTTGTACTAAGCCTGATGGAGGAAATGTTTTGCTTAGCTACCCAAGAATACAAGTCTGTCTTGCTCTCAAAGTACTTTGCACTGGTGTAAGTATCTCAGGATCACTAGCTTGTAAATATCAGGTAACAAGGTAGTTTACATTTCAGTTCCTTTATTTATTTCTGGCCTTTTTCATAATTCTCAGGCTTTGACTTTCTCGCTGTTGTATTCTGATTGCATAACAGTAAAATAGAAATTACAATTTTTCACTATCTAATGAGTAGAGGACAGGGACTATTAAATTGCATGATGCAGAAAGTATCTATTTTCATCTTTTTTTTCAGTAATTTTGTGGGTAAGTGAGAAGAAATTGTGATAATGATCAATATGCTTTTAAAAATCTTGGTTATCAAGTAACAGGGAAACTGGGCTGATGTGAAGTCTTAGCTATTAAAGTAGAAAACTGCAGTGTAATTGTAGGCAGGTAAGTTATGCAGTTACTTTGCTATCAGTATCACAGAATATTTCACACCACAGTATTAAGTGGTGGTTTCCCACAGACATCTCAGCATGAGGCTGACTGAGCGTGTCATAAACTGCTCAACCCAGCTGTGGCTGGGTATCACTTCTGGAAGCTTGGGCTCTGTACCTGCCCTTGCCGTCTATGAGTTCCTTTTGCTTTTTTCTGGGCTCTGATCCTTTGTAAATGAATGTCCTGGTGAGTTGCAGGTCTGCTAAGTTTGTTGTCTTCCTTTTTTCTTACTTATCTTTCAAGCCCAGTGGCATAGCATGGACCTGAGGGGAATGTTACACATTATCTGAAAAACTAATCTGACAGCSCCCAAATATTGGGAAAAGGCAGAAATTGAGTCTATTGTGCTTTCTGAATTGGTTAATCAAAGTCTATGTTCTTCTGCCTTTGTTTCTGGTCAGCTTTCGGAGAAGAGAGGACACTGTATCTTTGGTCTGAAGTGGAATCATAATTCAGCAAAAGAACTTCACTTTGCAGGTTCACTGAGTTTATTGGGAAATCTCCACAGCCAATATTGCTTTCTTTCTTTGTTAAAATACTAGCTCATAATATTTAGGTAGTAATTTCTACTTAGCCTTTTAACTGACTAATCTCTAAGCTTCAGTAATGTTTAAAAAGGCAGAGATGCTGTGGAACTATCCAGATTAATTCCGGTGTCTTTTTAATTTTTTTTCCTGATGAGCCAGTAAGATGTTATAAATATCGCAAAATAGGGCTCTGTACAACAAACACAGTAGCTTTTAATTCTCTGATGATTCACCATGATTTTACTTTCCCAGAAGTCAGTTTTCATAAACCCCTGTAGGATAAGTGGAAAATATTAATATTGATTGTAAGGGACTCATCATACTTTTTCTTCTCCTGTTTTATCCCTGTTGTGTCTGCTTCTTCATTATAGCCCTCTTAAGTGCARGCACTTTCCTTTGTGCCTGTCACCACTGCATGTAGAAAAAGATCAGAAAAACTTGTTAGTTGCTGAATTATATTTCTATTCCCAAAGTCATCTGATAACACATTTCGGTTAAAACTTTCAAGGTACCTTTAGCACTTTGGAAATTTTTAGCTGTTTGRCTGCCTTTGGCTTCCTTACAGATGAGTTCTTTGCATCATCACTAGTTTTTAGTCTTTTCCCTGTACATTAAGTACTTTTGAACAATCCATGTGTTGGGGGGGAAACCAGGCAAGTTTCTACATCCCCACTGCAGCTCAGCTGCCGGTTTGAAATTCTCCTCAGGGACAGCACAAACTCCTTTCTCCCATGTGAGAACTCCAAATGCTGAGCTCTCCCAGCTTAAACTGGGTTAAGTTACTCATCTCACTTTTGTAAACACGTTTGCTTGTCTTTCTGTTTTGAAAGGAATTTTCAACTCCTGTTTGTTGAAAGAGAAGACCTAAGTGGCAGTCTTTGTGAGGCAGTTCTGTGTTATCTGTTCAGTGGAGGGAAATGGATTCTAGTAGTGGTAAAACAAAAAGAAAAGGGGAAAGAAGAAAAAAAAAAAGTAGTGTGGGGAGTGAACAAAGGGTTGTTTTAAACAGTTTTGTGCTTTACAGAGGCTTTGTCCCATCTGACAAAGTGTTTTCCTTCACTTAGTTTAAGGGCAGACATTCCCCTAAAGCAGGGCAGTAATTTCTACCTGTGGGGAATATCAAACATCAGTCAGAGAAATGCTCAGCACTGTGATACCTTTTTTCACCTTTGAATCTCATCCTTATTTCAAATCACATTTAGCCTATGCAATTTGAGACATGCTTTTGTGGCTGGGAGGCAGCTGAAAGTATGACATTTTATATATAGCAATTCTATGTGTTTGCTTTACCCATGCCATAGAGCAGTTATTAAAGCAGACCAAAATGTACACCTCACCAGTCTGCCCTATTCCAGCTTCTGTAAACTGGATCAGTAGCTGATTTGCTTATAATTTGTATAAACTGTCCATCCAAACTGGTTGTTTCCAGAGGTTCTGAMACTGTTCTTTTCTCTTGCCATCACTAAAATGGTGGTTTTGAATGACTATATATTTTGCCCAAAAACAGAGTAAGAAGGAGGAGTAGAAGGGAATTTTTAGAAGGAGAGGCTCTGACAGCTGCACAACAGCAGCCTGTGTAGGTCAGCCCGTGCTGAAAGTTGCAGCTGAGGCAACTGTGCTGAGGAGATAGAGCTGTTCGAACTGCAGTCCATTTGTAATGAGATAAGGAATACTGACAGGAACACTGAGTTAGTGGCTCCCCTCCAAGGAGAGCTATTGACTGAACATTAGGTTTTGCATGAGATGGTGATGCAGTCGATAAAAGCATCAGGCCTTGTTTGGAGTTACACCACCGATTACTCCCTAATTTGCTGCCTGGAAGTGAGCCACGGGCATTTCAGCCTTGTGTTTAGTGTTGATGAGATCTAGAGCGARCGTTTAATCTTATGTTTACTAGCAAACCCTTGTAAGGAGGATGCAGCACCACAAAAGGGGAGCTCTCTGATGGCTTTCCAGCAGTAAAGCTTTGTTTTAGCAGTAACCCAGTTCAAAGCTGCAACTTGATAAGGATTGTTCACTCTGTAAGCTGTAGCTCAGGGCAATCTGTTAAACCTTTGATGAGTGACTTTTTGTTTTTCTTTAAGGTGTGATGTTTACCTGGTGACTAAATCACAGTATTCTTTTTCCAGATTACAGCAGTTCCAATTCTTCAATGTTCTCTAGATGGAAAGAGACATGTATTCACTTGTATAGTCTCACTACTGGGAGTCCACAGTTGCCAGGAGCCAGCAGTTTGCAGAGTCTTTTCTTTGCTTTGACAGATTTCTTATCAATAATGCTTTATAAATGCTGTTTGATTTTTAGATTTATTCATGCAGTGAATTAATTTGAATTCAGGTTTTGTTTTTGTGTCTAGAAAGTTACTGAGCATGTACAGGGCTTATGTGATTTGCCTTGCATCAARACTGCAGACTAATGATATTTAGCTGAAATACACCTTCAAGTAAAAGTTAGCAAATGGGAGAGAAAAAAGTACAGGAGAGAGAACAGTAACAAGTAATTTTTAGAGATCTTTCAGGAGTGCATTTGTGAGACTTTCAGCATAGTTGTGTTTTCAAGAAGCTGGTCAGCTCAGGTGTTTAAAAGAGAAATCTTGGCCACAAGATTGAGAAATCTTGGCCACAAGAAGGAATGCAGCAAAGTGATTTGGTGCAGAAATTAAGATAGTTTAGGAGATCGGGGATATGAGGTTTATAATTTCTTGGTTTTTCATGCGTTCATAACGTGCTTTTCCTGTCCAGTGGTGATTTGGATCCACTGTGCAATGAAACATTTAAACTTTAAATAATTACAWTAGGAAAGAGTTGTACCACAGAAAAAGCAAACAGAGTTCCCCAAATTATCACTAACTCACTCTAGCTGTGGTTTAAATGTTTCAGAAGAGATCATGTAACATCTGTAGGAACCTTACCGGTTCCATTGCAGTTGGCCAGTCTCCCTAAAGATACCCTTCTGCAGCATTAGGCATTTGCAGAGGTGTTTTTTTTTTTTCCATGAAAATTGAATTTCTGCTCCTGTTCTGTGGGAGAATTGAGGAATTTGTGTATAATCTATGAATTCTTACTAATTGTACATATTTAGCACTATGGGATTTGTGTTTAATATTGCTTTAGCTAAAGCCAGTCTGGATTTGAAAGTATTTGTAACATTACATAGCTGCACCAAAGGTTCTGTTCAGGCTTAAACCACTCTGTCCCTTCATGAGGTCATTTATGAGGAGGTCAGTTTTATCAGCTCTGCTGTAAATCTGTTGATAGCCTCTGTCTGCCTTTAGAAATGCTCCAGCCCTTTCAGCATGGGAAAACAGTCACACTCTGGCCAGTCCATTATCAAGTCCAGTAACTTCTTAATGACTTCTTTTTTCTAGTTTCATATAAATACAGAAGAAGTTTGTATATCATGGGAGCCTTTGGGTTGTTTTTTTTGTGTATGCTGGAACCATCCCAACACAGTGACAGTCATATTTCATGAAGGATGATGCTTGTTTTCATGTTTTGTATGAATGGTGACTAATAGGGGGTTTTCAGACTTCCTTTCAAAGAGTTGTGTAAAGCAGGAGAGGCTCCTCAGCAGCTCTGAGTAGGGCAGAATGCAAGGAGCAAAATGACGTGAGTTTAAGGTAGGAGGCTTTTTTAGGTGAATGTTTTCCACATTCATCAGAGGTGGAAAACTGGAAAGGACATATTTTGAAGTACAGAAACTTCAGAATAAAAGTCCTGAAATATTCTGGAGATGCCGATACAAGAAAAGGAAGGTTTTGTGGGAACAAAAAAGGAAATTATTTAAGGAAATACACACTGGTCTTTTATTGTCTGCTTGTGGGAATATGTCCTGATATGAAAGCAAGAACATTAGTGTAGGAGTTTTTTTAAAAATCCCTCTATCTCTCTGTCCATTGCATAAGAGAGTATAAACTGCAACCTGGCCCTGAGAAAGCCCACCCAGAGATGGGACTCCTGGGAGAAAGTGCATTTAATTTTCCCTTTTACTGCAGATGTTCATTGTGGCTTGGATATCACCTCTAATGTTTCTGGTAGCCGGGTGGGTGGGTTGTATGAGCTTATTTGTGCTGATGGTTGGCTCTAATTAAGAGAGGGCTTATGCACAGCAATACACCAAAGGAGCCATGGACTAAACCAGCACCACTATGCTGCTGCTGAGATTGAGTGATACTGCTCTTCCTTTTGCTTGAGGGCAACACTTTCCTCAGAACAKAATATCCCCGAGCTAGTGCAGGGGATATTAAACTCATGCAGATGTATTCAGGCTCTTATAGCTGTTCAGTGTAATGATTTAATTAAATTAATTAAGCCAGAACAGTACTTGAGCACTGAATAATTTATCAAAATAGATTTAAGGGGAGAATCAAAACAGTATGTCTCTCCAGATTTTGTCTGGCATACAGGAAACTTTGCTATGCTGTGATCATCCTCTGTGAACATGCAGCCCTGGACAAAAGTCCCGAAAGCAGTTGAGGGAAATTCCATGGAAATCTGTGTTTGGTGCATGTACTATGGTACAGAATTTACAGGCAGGCTTTTGGGCAAGACTGCTGTATTAAATGTGTAAGAGTGTTTGTGAGGCGATGTGACACAGCACAGGGGGGTGGGGAGCCCGCCCAGGCTGAGGTTTCTCATGAGTAAATGATAAACAGAGCTGTACTCAGAAGCCCCCGTAAGGGGGAAAGTAAGGCAGTGCTTGCTGTGGCACACTCTGAGAAGATTGGCAACATCAAAAGTGCCACYGAGGGTGAGCAGGGGTGGCTGCTTTTTGTTAACCTTTTCAGGCCACTGCCACCATGAGTGATGTGTGATGGACTGTTGGATTTTCTTGAGGTTCCAAAGTCCCAGACTGAAACATCACTTTAAATGAAGCTTCTGCTTCCAGCTTGCTGGACTTTGCTTGTATGAGATTTTTCACTTTATCAAATGGTTTATTTTGTGTGCTTTGTGAGACTTGATGCTTGTGAGAAGACTTAATTGGATGTCTGAGCATTAATTACATGCACAGTTGATGACATGYATCTGGGTAGTGCATTTCCTGTGAAAGATGATGAGTTGGGAGTACCGCAGGAAGCATTCATATTTTTCTGGAAATGGATTGCAGCTTGCTTTTTGTCACAAACATCCCAAACTTTGTGTCTTTATTCTTCATTTGACATTTTCTGCTTTTTCTTTGTTGCCATACTGTCCTCTGGTCAATGTCCTTCTTTTTTTTTTTTTTTTTTTGGATCCTGAGAACAAATGCTGCAATAACAAGAGGACTTTACTAAAACCCCTGGGCACCTAGCAGTTCAGTGCTGCCCCACTTCAGATATAGACTGAATTACATTGGCTCTGGTTCAGGCTCTACTGAAATTCAAGGAGGAAAGAAAATCCCCATTTTTAACAGGCTTCAGATCTGTCCCTGAGAGGGAATAGTTTCAGCTTTGAACCATGAAACCGCTTCCTGGTGCACCTGTGTTTTCCTTGGAGAACTCCCATGCAAACATGGTCTTGCTCAAAACTGTGAGATCTGAGATCAAAGCSTAGGGTAGAACAGCTCTGGAGGCAGGAGCTGAACAGAACCAGCCACATGCAGTGGCTGTGCACCGGGGTGTCCTGTCAGTCCTCCAGAGGTGATGGCCACAAGGAGAACCACAACTGAGGAAGAAGCTCAAGTGRTGCTGGGCTGGATGCAGCTTCCCTGTTGTTGGGGAAAGGATGCACATCTGTGTTCATGGCCCTTGGGTTGCAMAACCAGCAGCTTGCGGGCTGGGCTGGATTGACAGTGGTCCCAGGAAGTACAGCCTTCACATTTGCCTCGTTTTCTTCTCTCCCATGTGAATTGGCACTTCTGAAATGGAGAGAGGTGTTTTTTTTGTTTTGTTTGGGGTTTTTGGGTGGCATCTTCTGTAAATAAAGATTAGTAGAATCAGCTACCCTCTGCAAGTAATTGCGGAGTAAGAAACCTTGTTAAAATTTCCAGTTCATATAGAAGAAACATTGAAATCTAGTAACCATGAYTGGCTACGCAATCTGTCACAGATCATACCAATTTTCTTTTAATCCTTTATGACTCAGGCTTAACTCTTGTCCTAAGGATRAATGCTGTTCTACAGGGCTACTTTTTACAAACTTGTGATAGTGAACTGTATTAAATCTGTCTGAACAACCCTGTGCCCAGAATGCCTGTAGGTAATTACCATCCTGTTTGTTAAGATTGGTGTAAAGAATAATTACTCTAGAGGCATCCATATCACTGGACAACACACCTGCATCTTGAGAGACAATGGCATTAATTGTCAAGTGTGTATTTTTAACTTCCTGCTCAGCTTACATCAGCCTGCTTTGCAAAATCTAAAATCAGCAAGTAATTTAGCTTTCTTTCAGTGCTTGGAAACCATGAGGATTTTAATTTCCTGAAAGGGCTAAAAAAACCCCAAAAAAGCAGCCATCTATGATCACTCTAAAGCTAGTGAAGTGTGGAAGCAGCACAGCACGTTCACTGAAGATAGCTTCTTCTTGTCCTGTATACACTCTATATTATTTTTGGTGATGAGTTTGCATTATTCATACCAGATGGCATATTTGCTTTACTGGCCATCAGATCTCATAGTATATTAACTCGAAATATTTTTGTCAGTAAATTGCATTTACTGTTGCACTTCATTCACTGACAAATCTCTATCAGGCTTTTGATACAGAAGGGGTAAAATGACCCTTCATTTTGAGTTTATTGTGGGAATTTTCATGTGAAAGAGTATAAAATGCAGTCAGAGATGTTTATAATGTTGGTTACAGTACTAAATCATAGAAATGGAACTGTGCAATTGTACAGTGTTTCTCAAAGTTCTTTTTTCCCTTAATTCCTCCAGGGTACTGCTTTATTAAAGGGGTTTATATAATGATTTGTTTTGTTTGCAGTGCACGAAGGTAGTGTCTCATGAGTACAAAGCAAGGAGCACATTAATGGTTTAAAATCTGTTTGAGAATATGACCTACAAATGAAGATTTTTACCATTTTKTGCTTTTTGTACTAAGAGTATCAGCTAAGTAGTTCACCTGGAAGAAGTGCAACTGGGGTCCCTAACCTGCAGACCTTACGGTTTTAAAGTGAGTTTGTAGAGGAGAGTGACTTGTATTTACAAYTTTGATAGTGTTTACTTCAATTAACAATTAAGTTCATGGTTCCAGTAGTARAGCCTCTGGCATGGCAATAGTTTCTAGCTGTAATGAGTGTTAAAGGAACTAAAATTAACACTAGGATTATAACTGTATTCTTTYCTAATTTACTGGGAATGCCAAAAGCCAACTGAAGACTAATCATCAAAACTATACCAATTTTTTCCCCCTTTTCAGATCAATTATGGGATTAATAATCAGCAGGTAGARCCACTGATACTTGAAACATAATTCTGACTTCCCTTGATCAATAATGTGTGATATAATTTTCTTTTAGATGCAGAATGACATGTTGGAATTACACAATGTGTTCTGAATCATGCCTRTGTGTGGACATGCCCGAATGTAAGGCAATATAGTGATGAAGATGAAATTGCATCATTAACTTGGTTAGCCTGGAAAGAAAAATGCTTCTCCATGACATTGTAGTACATTGTTGCAGAATTCATTCTTGGAGGAGTCTGTRAGACTTCATTAGAGAAGGGGCTTGTAGAATTTAAAGTAATAACAAAGAGCTTGTTTTAATGAAAAAGAATGAATAACAATATTGTAGATTTTCAACAACTTAAATGAGGCCATAATGAAGACAGTCATATACTTTGAATACAATCGTTTGTCTAGTAAAATTCTGAGCTAGGTTGCTTGTCATAAGCGACAGTAAAAGGTTTCAGATATTTTAAAGTCTTTTCAGTATAAGAAGATAACATGTGGTAAAAATTTAAAATAGTGTAAATTACTTTACTRTTGCAAATGCTCAAAATCATACTTAATGCCTTAAGAACTTAAGAAGGCTAACATACCTTTCTCACAAATTCTTGTGTGTCAAATTACTTCGTTTACCCACAAAATTTCTCAGTGATTTTAGTATAAACTGGTCCATCTCAATGTGGATCTTCTGAAGTTCAGTTCTCATGTGTAGACTTAAATTAATGTGTAATTGCTTCTGTCAAGTCCAAAAAAACTTTGTTCAGAGTGATTTAAATGTGTCCACAGGAGCTTTTAAACTCTTTTAAGTAATCTTATTTATCATATCTTTGGATACTTCAATTAAGGGAACAAAAAGAAGATATATGTTCAGCTGTCAGGATATTGAGATTAGGTGGCAGTACTAACATTTCATGCTCTGCACTCTGCATGTTGCTGGCTGACTTTATTGTCTTTGACCATAAAAAATGGATAATGTTTATTTTTAATATTATTAGTAATAGGGTTAGGATTAGATTAGGGTTGGACTYTGGTTTTGTACCCTCTTGGTATTTTCAGGGACCTTTCTGTAAGAAAAAACAAAACAAATGCATGCAGTGCATCTTCAAAGTCATGGCAGACACAGAGTTCCATTGCAAAAGGGCTTTTCACATAATTGATCTTATCAAGGATACATTTWAAAAAAATAAAAAACCCTTCCCACATAATTCATGTTACTAGTTTTTTGAGAAGCTGTGAAAAGGGAAATGTGGCTGTCTGGCAAGCCTTTGGCTTTGCATTTTGTAGTTTTTATGCCTTTAAAAATCTGCCTTAGCTACAGGCATTTTGTCTTTTGTTTTTCCCTCTCATAACAAAATATTATTTTTTCTACCTCCCATAGACCAACAGCAAAAAGAGGCACTGGTATTACTGTTGCTGCAAGTAATTCTATGATCTTTGGTATTAGATTAGCAAGTGACCTTATACAGAGAAAAAGGTTGCTCACAGGCTGTTTTCTTCTCTTAGTACAAGGCTTCAGGGCGGCTTGTCATTATTATTTCTTCCTGGATGTGCAAATTGTTTCAGAAAGCCAATAACTGTCATAAGAAAAGGCAAAATTCTTCTGCGCAGAGTGAATTTTTCAGGGTTTTGCTTCTTAATTTCTTGATTTACTTTGTCTGAAATAAATAAAATTATTAGTTCAAGTTTGTTTTTCAAGTAGTTGCAACATGTTTTCAAGTGCTGGTGACTCCCTGTACTTTGAATATAAGATTCAATTGGGATTGAAGTTATAATTGGTTTGACCATTTCACCAACTGTTCCCCACAATCTTTTAAAAATAGTTCTATAACTAAATCGGACCATGGAATACAAAACCTGCATAAAGGAGGTCCAAGTTATTCTTCATTTGTGCTATAGAAAACACTTTACACGTTTCCAGATTAGTAGTATAAATGCAAAAGGTTAGTTATTGAACATGAATGCACTTTTAGAATGAAATGGAATGAAGCATCCTGGAAACGGAAGATGTATGTCATTGTGCAGCCTTGAAAGCTACTTTATGTTTCATTTGCAGCAGGTGAAGTAACACGTTAAGGAGCGTGACTACCCAGCCATACAATGTTCCCTTAAAGAGCTGTGATTTGTAGCTTATTCAACCAGAAATTTCCTAAGACAAGGATAATCATTCTGAAAGCAGAGTACACAAAACCTGACCTACTAGCCTCTTTTTTTTCTTTAAGCTTTTATCTCACAATTCATCTGGGGAGTGGGAGGGAGAGAATTCTATCTACTTCTCAGACAGACTGTCATAATTTCTGCTCTGAGTGCAGCAGGGATGCACTGCCACGTTTGCTATAGCACACAGCCCGTCCTCGAGGGGCACAAATCTGAAGAGAAAGAAATAGTGTTATTGCCAGATGTGCCTTTGGTCTTTGCCCTCCTRAAACCTGCCAGGAAGGCATCATGGGAAAGGGAGACAGAGGATACAATTGCTGGACAGTTCCTGCTTTTCTGCAGGAATGGTCATGTCCATTTCTAACAGTTATGTAAACGCTGTGCAGAAGGGGTAAACTGAGGAAGGGGAACAAAGCACTGACAACAGGCAAATAATTTAATTTTTCTACCTTTCCYGGAGAGTCCATCCTCCTGAAAAGTATCTGAAAGTAGTAAGGTGGTCTTGCCCATCTCCTGCCTAGAGTTGGTGGGTACTTGTTGTAAAAACAGTAATCCTTCATGCTTCAGCTATATTGATCTCCTGAAAAAAAAATAAATAAAAAAAATAAAAAAAAGCTCTTACTGTGAGTGAGAACAGCTCTGTCTGCTCCGAAGTGCAGTTAATTAGAGAAATGTTTAAGTCCCTATGTGAAGGGCAGTAAAAAAGTAAAATGGAGTTGTGAATAAAGATTCCGTTTCTAGTTGGAAGCTAAGGAGGTGTCCTTTATAGAGCTCATCTTTATAGTGCTTCTCTCTCACCTCTTTGGTAGGCATGTGAGGTAGAGTGAGGTGCTTGGAGTAAATAAAGGTGAGGTGCAGAGTTACAACCTTAGGTACCCTTGAGCATTCCTTTCTAGGAAGCACAGTGTTCTTCTTTGTGCATGTCAACTTGACACTGTTCATAACTTTGTAACCTTAATAATTAGAATATGTATGAAGAAATTAAAAAAAGGGTAAAAGAGAGAATTAGAATAAAAGCAATAATGTGGGACATATCTGGATTCACAGTGCCATGTGCTAAACCAGACAAGATTTTCTTTTTTTTTCTTGTATCAAAGAAAACATTGACTTTCATCCTTGAAAAAGCATAGTCTTTCCCTTACTGCRTCTCTGTTTTCTCAGCATCTCCTGTCTAGTTCTGTGGCCACAACTCCTTTTCAGGTCTCTTAAAAGAATTGACTTGTATGTTCAGATTCTGGCTGTCCTGGACATCCTGAATCTTTTAATTGGCTGAGCCTGSTTATGTCCCAGGCTGAGGCTCTGTTGGAGTGTTAAGAGGTCTCATCCATTTGTGAAGAGAAACTCCGTAACCAGGTTTGTACTTCCCCAGTGTTCCCTCATCCTAAGCCTTGATGCTTTTCATGTTAGGTTCAAGACTTGGCTGGTTTTTTCCTGTAGGAAATTAAGGATGAATTTGCATAGTGCTACTAACCTCTGCTGCACTTWGGAGTTTTACTTGAGAGAAGAATAGCCAGTAACCCAAACTTGGTACCGTTTGACCAGCAAATGAGAGCACTGACAAAAGCATTCTTTTGCTGGGAAGAAATAATCCAGTTTACAGTGGAACAGACTTAGTTGGTGGAAATTGTGATAGCCAAAATCAAAAGGGAGTTTTTGATCAGATCCGTTGTACTTTGCCATAAAAATAAATTGGACTTTACATTTGTGATCGCCCTGTGTAMAGCACTGGGTATGGCACTTCATATTTTCCTATCTAAAACTTTTTTTTTTTTAAGTATATACCGATCAACGATGATCAACGGGAATTTCATCCATCGGTGTTTGGGGGAAAAAAAAAGAATGAGGTCAAGAAAATGAGAGCCTTTGCACTGCAACTTTACTGKGGGGATTTTTGGATAAAGGAGTAGAGTTGGAATATAATTTCACACCTTTGGGAAAGGTGCTTTTTGAGAAAGGGTATTAGTTCCTTTTTCCTTGCACACATATTTAGCAAACATAGAAAGTTTATATGAACGAAAAGCATATAAACTACTGCAAAATGGCTCAGCTCATGAACCTTTACCCTGACTTGTAAGCTACTGTGTTTCAGTCCTAGGCCTCAACTTGAGCGGAAATTGCCAATTGTGGAGTTGGTTCTTGATGCCACTCAATGTCCTCTAGGGATTAAGGCGAGTTCACAAATCTCTGAGCTCGTGACCTCAGACAGACAGGAACATTGGCTTCCAGAGATGAAAGGCTGATACACAATCTCASCACTGCCATCTCCTCATTGTGGTCTCATTCTCAGTAAAAGCATGGAGCTATCATTGCCATGTGGGTTTTAATATTAGACAGATGTGAATATAGAGTAACTGCATAGCAAAGAAAAAGAAGAAAATGTGGACTAAAGCAATTGACATAGGGAATAAGGAAAATTTACAGAGCTCAATTATAGAAACAGATGACACTTGTCTCTTTCTCACAATTCCACATACTSAGATGGAGACCCAGAAAATGACCAGTTCTTTATTTGGTTAACAATCAGAAAGAAAACAACCAAGCAAAATTCCTTCATCATATCCAGTGGATCTTTTGATTTCTTCCAGTGTGATACCAACAGAAGTGKCTGGTAATATGTGCTAAACAAAGACAGTAAAGTTAAATTTTCCACTTTGAAAGATGATGACCTGGAGATTCAAATCACAGCTGTGAASATGACTAAGATCTTTGCTTAAATGGAGATGGTGCTAATGCCCTTAGCAGTGAGTTGAATGAAAGATCTGGGAATTTTCACAAATTACATAAATTTACAAAACATTGCAAAATATACAACATAAGGCTTATGTGAGAAAAGCTTTCATAGTATGAAATGAATGATGAACAGGAGAGAGAAAATTTTAGGTGATTGATTTAATTTTGCAGCAAATTYATTGTTTCCCTTTTTCATGAAATAATAATTTCAAAGTGTTACATGTTACATGCAAAATTAATGGCTGCACTAATTTTACAGATGATTATTCTTCCTTTTAAAGTGTGCAGTGAGCTAAACAAAAAGGACCATTTATCAGGACTGCTGGATGGGAGATGATGGATCACTTTATAAGGAATGATCTGCTATATTAAATCCAACAGAGTGTTTTCACTCCATGTGTGTTTTCCATGGCGGAGTGGTATCACACCAGAAAACCCCTCTTGTATTTGCACATCAATCTGTGGCTGCCCTGGAAGGGGAGGCCTGRGAGAGCCCAATCTGATCCCAGGTCTGATCCCATTGTACTGTGGTGGGATGTTGCTCCTCATTTGGCATGAGGTGAGGCTGCAATTTAAACCAAAACAATRGGCATGCCTCCCTCATTTTTGCATTGGGAATGCAAAGACTCCTTGAATAGTAGAGGAGGCTTAAGGTAGCTAAAGATTAAAGATTTTGATGCTTTGTTAGGTTGAATGASCTCTTTTGTAATTTAATAATGTTACTAATCTTGCAAGTTTTTMTTTTTTAAAAAAGAGCATAATTAGCAATTTGAACCTTAATTTATGATTTAGGAATTTGTTGTATCTTGCATCCCGTAGCAGAGCAAATAACGTCATTAAATATGAAGGGATCTTCTTGAAATGTTCAAGAAGAACATTTTTCTGGGGTCTTTAGGACATTTGCCAAACCAAAGCTRTTCATTGGATGTGATTGCCATGGAAAGCAAGACTACATATTTAATGTGCAAGATTTAGTACAATTTTTAAATGTACTTTTTAAAAAATTAAAAAGTCAGTTGAGATAATAATTGGGGTTTTTTTTGTCAAGCACTGAAAACTGTTTGAATGGATGGTAAATGCTTCATAAGGAAACCTTGCTTTGTTTTTTCCAAGGCTGTATGATCCCTTAAAGTTACAAATTAAAAAAAAAAAAAAAAAAATCAGTGTGATTGCACTTAGAGTTTCTTAATTAAGAAGAAAGCCATCATTTCCTTGTAAAAATGAGATGAGCCTTGAGCAAGCTTCTTAGATGTGCTAACAAGTCCATTTTGTTAATTCTTTTTTCCTGACAGGACATTCTTTGAACATTGTGAAAATAGATCAATACATAATGGATAGAGAGGTATCAGGCCTCAGCAGAAAAACATTTAACCACATGATTAAGTCTTTTTTTACATACTAGAACATCTCTGATCTAGCCCATGCTTAATTTCACTTTTATTTTTATTTTTATTATTATTTTTTTTTTAAATTCAGCATACAGTTATTGTTCCTAATTGGGTCTCTAGCAGAAGCTTCTGACATATATATATATATATATATTTTTTTTTTTTTGCAGGGCTTCATTTTCCTTGTGCTGCTGTTTATGAAAATGCACATTTAGCCTACACTTCTACAGGTTCTGCTTACAATGTCCATAAATCTCATCACCCTTTTTATGACTGGAAGGATAACTTTTGAGGCAGCATTCACATAGTGGCATCTCTGTATTAATGTGAGTTATGCCACTGCCTGCTGTAGACAGCGCTTTGTGACACCGGAACTTTAGGGGAAGATGTTTATAATGTATGATGCAGGTTCCGCTATTTTAATGAGATACCACTCCTCTGGTATGTAAAATAGACATGAATATTTATGAGCCAGGCACAAAATCTACTTGCCCACCTTTCATTGTGTTGATGAAATTGTAATGAGGCTTCAGTCGCCTGTCAAAAASTTGCTTCCTTTGGATGGATGAGCARAGAGAAATTTTGCAGCGCAGTTTGTCTGGGTTTTCTGTCTGAGGAAGAAACTCTCCGCTTTCCAGTGTGACTTTACATGGAATTCGCAAAGATCCCCCGTAGGTGCTGTACGCTGCCTGCAGGATAGGTGATCAGAAGGGAGGGCAGCTCAGGCTGTTTGAGGCACGATGGAAATGCCGGAGCCCTGGCKCTCCGCCTCACCCTGGGCTCATTAAGCCGGCTCGCCCCGCTCCGATGCAGGGTGGGTGTCGTCCTGATGAGTCGGGGGCAGCCCACCCCTTGGCAGACCCAGTGGGTGATAAATGTCCAAAGCCCTCCAGGCTGACTACACATTTTTCATCATTAATCCGGCCTATTGTGMGCTGGTCACTCACATTGATTCCAACTAGAGGGCATCATCTGCTGTTAAGAGGGTGATGACTCGCTAAAAATGAAGGCCTGAAACTAATCAAATATAGTTAGAGCCTTTGCTGGCAGCTCGCTTGGATTGCTCTAGGGCACTAATAGGGAGGCTGCAGACATGYGGGCAGATCCCTGCAGGCACTTGCTGGGCTTTGTATAGGAATGCGATGGTTTCCTTTGACAGCACATTGCGTTATCGTAGCTATTACTGAGTCAAATGCTGTTAGAAGAAATTCCTCTGTCTCTTTTTGCGTTTTTCTCCTTGATTGTTTGGCAAGAAAAAATAAAAGCCCAAAAGCAGGGTGAATTTGGAACTGTAATGTAACACCCATCCTGTCAAGTCAAGATCAGACWAAATGATCGTGCTACAAAGAGGAAAGAATTCCCTCTGCAGTAATCTTTGTCTGCCTTTTGAAATCATCTGCTTGTCTTTTCTTCCATTTAGCTATTTATTTATCTATTTATCTAAAAGCTCCATTTCTTTTGTTTAAAAGTAACGCACTTGCCCGGCTGGATGCCTAATTCAGTGTTCGTCTTTGAATAGTTGTAATTTGCTTGTATGGAATGAGTCCAGCTGAGAAGCAAAGGCTGAAGATCTGTGTAAATCATAGCCTCAAGTGAAATTATAGATTTTGCAGAAATTATAGAAATTACTGAGTTAATGTGTTTGTAAGCAAATTGTCCCCCGTGGTTTTTCTTCTTCACCTCACTGAGCGTGTCCCTCTTCTAAAAATTCCCGTCATTAGGGGTTCCCCTTGGAGGAATTCAGCACTGCTGGGAAGAGAGCTCTTTTCAAGAATGTATCTATTGTTGGCAGGAGGCTTTCCAAGAGTCTGCATTGCTGGGGGGACCCCCGTCCCTTGTGGGATTGTCTTCTGGGGTTCTCCTACTGAGAATGCGTGTCAGAGAAAGCCAAAATGTTAAATTGGTTGCTCGTAAAGCTCTCTCGTTGTTTAATGCCTTGCCCACAATAAAAGGTTCGTAAATACMTCACACAGCATTCTACTTTGTTTTTATTACGAGATGTGCAAATGATGCCCAGTGGCAACTTTTCAGAATGTGAAGCTGTTGCTCTTTTTGAGAATTGATTTAGTCCTCTTGCAAGCGAGTTCAACTTCCAGGTCATGTTTTCTTAGAAAGCTGTTTRTGCTACAGGAGTAACTACTTTATGTTGGGAAGAATTGCTGAGAGTGCCGGTCTTGGCCATTTATTTAGGCATAATGCATTGATGAAGTGGTCTTCTAAAAGAGAATCCAAACAACAAAAAGCTTCCCCCCCCAAAAAAAAAAAGCCCCACACAAAACAAAGCAGGGCTGGTTTCCTCAAAAAAACGGGACAGCTGTTGTTTGGAACTGAGGGGTGAGAGGAAATTCCCTGCTGCAGACTTTCTTAGCCTCAAACAATCTCATTGAAAGCAAGCTAATTGAGGAGCTCCAAACCGGCTTTGTGACGGGAATCAGGGCATGCTGGGGAGGAGCCGGCCGGGAATTTGCTTCACGAATGTGCTCCTGCTCTAAAGGAAAACATGAATATAGATGCAGCCTAAGGGTCACAGTTTTGGAAGGGTAAGATGGACTCAGCCAGCTCCCACTGAASTCATCATGGATGCCAAGTTTTTCTGCCAGTCCCTGGGTTTCAGTGCCTTTACCTGTGCTGCTGCTGGTGCTGTGGGAGCTGTCTTCATAGATGTGAAGTGGGGGTAGAGGGTGAAAATGCCCTCTAAAGGCTTTGCCACAGTTACAGATTTTACCCAGGAAAACACAGCATAGTTCAATTACTTCTGGAACTGTTTGTGTTTTTAAAAGTACTTTCTTCTGAATTTCTTCGGATTGTTTTTTTGGTTTTTTTTTTGTTTTTTTTGGTTTTTTTTTGTCATGACCCTTGAGGGAACCTCACATTTGAATGAAAAAGGTGAAAATAATTGGGTGTTAGATATCAATTTCAGTCATATATTTTATTTTGAAATACCAGTCCTACCTTTTATGCAAGATTTSTTTGCATAATAGATGCCCTGTATATAAACACTTTCCCAGATTTCCCAGTACTTTATTTAGTTTTGCCTCTATCAAATCCAGATATAGTCCAGACTAAAGAATATTCATGTTCTTCAGTACTGGGTTTCTTAACCCACCCTGTTAGGTTTTGCTTCTTGTTTATATTATTTTAGCATTGTAGATGGTTGAGTATTTTTTAACATAATTTATGACATCTTGGTAATTTGATTCAGAGAATGYTACAAGTATTTCTTGTCTATTCAGCATCTTCAATAAAGAGAGCTATTTTAATTTCTCCTACCCACAAGTAAATGAATGAATTATTACTTTGCTCACACATTCAGAGGCAAAGGAAAGATTTTACAAATAATATCAAAGAGGAGAGAAAGCAGCCAACTGTGAAATTACTGATCATCTGGATTTTCCTTCCAGTTTTGACTGCATATAGTGAACTGGAATAAATGCATTTTCTGCAGCATACAGCAGTTCTACCTTATAGTAGTTTATACCAATTTGCTTCTTTTGATTACATGTCCATCTTACTAGAGCAGAAGTAGTGTACTGGATGGTTTGTAGCTTATTTTCTAGTGAACCTTCAGAGGAGGTTATGTAGGGCTGG
This sequence comes from Malurus melanocephalus, assembly GCF_030028575.1. NCBI lineage: Eukaryota > Metazoa > Chordata > Aves > Passeriformes > Maluridae > Malurus > Malurus melanocephalus. Next base: position 80,890 of record NW_026623831.1, on the reverse strand, counting down.
GAAGGGAGGAAAAGTCTTATTAATGTGTATTTGCCCTTAATGTCCTTAAGAAAAATATTCCGGGGACAGATTTCCCTTCTAAAAATGGAAATAGTCTTTCTTCACAGTGTTTGAATGCAAAGAGACACTACAAAACAACTGATGTGTAATAATTCTTTTGTACTGTAAAATGAAATGAAACAATCTTTGGTTGAGTGTTTGGGAGTACACTCCATGTATTAGACCTCAGCTTCAGTGCTGCTTGGGAAGGAATGAGCTCAGTCACTGACCAAAATCTGCAAGCCTGCTCCTCGATCAGATAAGCGCAGTTAAACCTGCCCTAAAGGAGTCAGGCTTTAGGAAGTTACAAATAAAGGACTTCAACACCCACCTATCTCATGCTTGTGGCAGGTTTATGTGTCCTGCATTGCATATGCAAAGAGTGATTGACTGTATAAGATGAAAGGGAAGTTTATCAAAATATCAGTGACCCTGAGACAACAAATACTTCAAGGCTAATTTTAGAGTGMGAGTGGCATGTTTATAATGAAATGGGTGAGATGCTGTGCTGTGATCTCAGCACAGTCCTTAAGGAAAAATTCAAGCACTTCACCTAAGAGGACATTACCGTTTTGTAGGTGGGAAACTGCATTCATTGTACGTGGAGACTGCGCTGTGTCCTTGGTGGGAAAGCTGCTTCAAAAATCCCCGGTTTCTGATGGCTGAGAGTGTAACATGAGGGTGGGTTGGTTGGTGGCTTTGCTAGTGGACAGCTTCAGCAGGTCAGAGCACAGAGCACAGCCTCATCCTGTCCCCAGATAACTTCACTGTTATCACCAGAAAATGGCAGAACAGGTGACAGGAGGATATTGCTGGGATGAGGTGTAATGGGAACTTTGGAAACTGGCACTGTGGGTAGGGGAAAAATGCCAGGGTCCAAGTTGCACTCGGGTACACTTCAAGATAAGTATGTGATCAATTATTTTGCTGTTCCAGAGCCTGTATTGAGTCACTTTGTACATGTTGCTGGTTGAAACCATAAGGAACTGGTGGCTGCAGGGTCACAATGCTGTGTTTCTTTTGGAGCACGTTAAGATTAAATTTGTAAATTAAATTGGGTTAAATGATACATGATTTAATGTATCRTAACCTCCTTAAGCAAGCCTCATCTTTCTTGCCTTCTTTCCAGTTCTGTGACGTCCAGCAGGTTCCCTTCAGGGGCTCTGCAGTGTTTTGCACTGSTTGTTTATTTTGTGTGGATAAAGGGAGATTGAACAAACACCAAGGATACTCGTGTCCTTACACAAAGCATCTGTCTCTCTTCTGTGGTGCTGGTGCACCATTCTGTCATTGAGGAGTGAGGTGTGTTTTCACAGCTCCCCAGTGACAGAGGTTGCGTCAGACTGTTGCCCAAATTGCTCCATGCTATCTCCTCACWAGGAGGTTTCCATTAGCTTGGATCTCCTGGTGCTGCTGATTCTGTGGCACTGTCTGAGGTAAAATGAAGTGCCATTGATAGGGTGACTCAATTTGGCTGAAACTTCTCAGAGAATTGTGACACAGTGCCTTTAGAATGAGAAAACTGGAGCTGTATAGCCAGGTGTAAGCTGTTTGCAATTCTSTCTTTTGGCCCACAGAGCCATTGGCAGAAAAGGATACAGGAACAGCTGCTGAAGTCATCCTTTAAACACTGTTCAGTGAAGTAGAAATCTTGGATATTACAGAGCATTCTTTTGCTTCCCTTTCTTCTAAAATATCAATATTTTGTGCTAAAGAAACTAACTTTTTTCTGTCGAAGACAGAGCATATAGTTTTTGTCGTGTGTATTAGGTCTGTGGGAAATAGAGCATTCATTGGACATTYTTGCAAGCGTTGCAAAGTATTGAGCCACAGTRTTCAAYTGAAAYTGTCTATTCAGAAGAGAAAAKGTAACATCTAGGTAGTCTAATTAGTCAGATCGATGGGTTAGGAGGTGGGGATGTGCCAGGACCTCATGCCAGCAGTTATTGCCTCATGTGGTTTTAAACCAGCTTCATAATCTGCATGATTAGAGGAAGCATTTTTCCTGTCTGTCAGGAGCAGACAGAAAGATGCTCTGTGTCTCAAAATGGCAGATTTCCTTCTGGCTCTACATATGCATCCATTCTATCATATTTGGAATGGAGGGATTTTCTTAGAAAGTTGCTTTTCAGGGACCTAGGTAAATTTAACACTGAAGAAACAGGAGGGAAGAAAAAAGTATTATCCTTTCCTCCCCCGTATTATCAAAACACTGATCCTTGGATTTTGAAAAGTGCCATTTGTGCATAACATGTTAATGTGTCACACAAATTWGTTGTTTTAATCTATTCTGGTGTGCTTCCAGTAGAACATCAAAATCTGGTAATGGGCAGCAGCAATGCCTAGTGGAGTGGGTGACAGGCTATCATAATCTTCCATTTTGCTACAACAGGTGTTTTAATTACATTTTAGATGTTCAGTAGATAGATAATGGTTGTGTTAAAACTGATACCTTTTAAGTTGTACAACCTTCCTTGAGGTGGGAAAGTCATACACCTTCCCATCACCCTGACGGAGGATTCCCCTGTGCTGTCTGTCTGGTTTTCATACTGAGCAGGAACAAATCAGGAGCATGTCAAGTTGTGAGCTGTCCAATTTGCCTTTTTTTTTTTTTTTAATATGATTGCTCTTACATTGTGGCTTTGATTAGTGACCACATTTGCTTGGAAACTCTAAAGATGCAGAGAGCCTCAACACCTTGCAAGATCTGCACATTTATCTTTCTGTTAGTGTTCTCTCCCTCTGCTTTCCTTCTAGAGATTAGATTTTCAAAACTGTTTTGTCTCTTTGCATTATTCAGTTGATTCAGATGTATCATATTCCAAGGAATTCTGTGCATGTGAACCTGAGGACTGACACCTGCATCTTCACATCTTGCCCTTTTTTTCATCCCAAACATTGGTAGGTAACTTGAAGGCAGGCAAGTCATGGTACAGCGGTGAAAGGGAGAATTTAGTCAGTTTTATATACGCAATAATAAAATGAAATGCTTCCTTCAGAATTAGTGCATTATGAAAAAAAAAAAAAAAAGCTTGAGATAAAACCATGTGGGCAAAACTTTCAGAACTGTCTGATTTTTTTGAGGAATCTCAATTCTTTAGTGTCTGAATTGAGGCATTTCTAAAGTATTTGGTTTACAAGGGAGATGATCAGTACTTCTGGAAAATTAGGCGCTTTGAGTAAAAGGGGGGAATAGCAGATGGGGAATCCTGAAGAAAAAACATTCAAAATCACAGGTAAATTAAAAATAATAACGACTCCCAATATGAGCYATACTTTTACAGATGAAATCCTTTTATTCTTGGCAATGGTTGAAATTGATCCCTCTGTAAAGAGCCCACCCTTGGCCTCTGCTGTAATTTTCCTTCCACTTGAATGCTGTTTTGAGATTTCAAGTGGAACTTAAGTGGTAGGGATGCATTGGGCAGTCCTCTTGCACAGTTTTGAATTTMATAGTGGCAACAGGAAAAGTTTCATAACATAGCCCAAGGACAGAAATTTAGTCCGTGGAAGAAACTTATGTTGTCTTTGTGAGTGACACAATTAAGAAAAGAAATAGAAATGTAGAGAACTTTCCTAAGTACATTATGTTCACACACATGCAAATGTCCTGTGATGAAAACTACTAAATGAGAGATGTAAATTGACTCCACTTATGAGAATAAAGTAATAAAATTATTTTTATGCACATCAAAATTTCTGCATACTTATGTAAAGGTATTTGTCACAAATAAAGTGCATGAGCTCTTTATATTACTGCTTTTTACGTTACTATTTTTTATTTTTATTGATCCAAAYGTGTTACCATTCAATTAGGAAAGCTTTGAACTTGATCTTTGTGCAGTAAGTGATCTCCTTAATTGGATGCATGTCTGTGTTACAAGTTGTACTGCCCAGGGAGCCTCTAATGTGGTAACAAATGACAGGCCAAGCAATGAATGAGTCCTGAAGGGTGAGCTGTGAGTGTCCTTTCTTCCTGGGAGGGAGCACTTTGCAGGGGGAGCTGGAGTGTTCTGCCTGAAGGGATGTGAAAGGCCATGGCCACTGATGGATGCACCCCAGCTYCCCCTGCCACAAAACCCCCAGCCTTGCATTCTCAGATGCACTGAGACTGCACCCTGGCTGGAATTTGGAGCATTTTTAGTGAAACCATTTTATTTAAAATAGGATTTTGGTGTTTCACCCATTATCTGTGTAGGCAAGTAGTTTGATCAGCTTTTAGCAACCTGACTTTGAGTGAGGTGCATAGTTACAGTGGTAGAGACATGTGCCATGTGCCTGCAAACTTCATTATGCAGTAAATTGTTTACCACCTTTTCATTGCCTCTGACCTGCTAAACAGTCCACTCATGAGAGCCTATTAGTCTTGACCTAATTAATATTAATGGACTGAAGCTACTTATAATTCGGGTTTAAATGGGCCATCAATCTTACGTTGACTTGTGAGTGGTGCAGACTTCATCGTTGTGTTCCTTTGCCCCATGTCAGTATCTTCAGTCTCCTGGAATTGCTGCTTATTAAAAAAAAAAAAAAAAAAAAAAAAAAAACAAACAAACAAAAAAACCAAAAAAAACATCTGCCATGTTTGCTAGTACATAATTTTAGCACTATGAGAAGTTTGAGATAGCATTGAGAAGAAATACCACGGTAAAAAAGCCAACTCATTTTTTCCAATTGTGGCATGCCAAGGTTTGACAGCCAAGTCATCAAGAGGTACTGCTGTGAGCTGGTGGTGTCATGTTGGGGCAGTTGTCTTCACCTCCTGGTTTGGGACAGTCATTTGAGTCTTCCTCATCACACTTGGGAGGTTTGTGGTTAGTGCCTGACACATTAATCAATAATCAAATATTTATGTACTGAGAAGCCATGCAGTAGCCAGCCAAGAAAATAAATAAATTAGGCTATTTTGTCATTCTGTACAACCAATTCCTAATTCCAATAATTATGTGAGCAATATCTGATGTGCACATTGTTGTTTTGTAATGATTATTTTTTACATCTTGTGTCAGCAGCAGAGGTTACAATTTCTTCAGCTCCAAAATGCTAATGCAAGCTGAYTCTCCTCCACCTGAAATTCCCACCATGAGAGCGTGTTTGCAATCCAGGCACTCGAGGACATTAACTCTTTTCAGTCTTATACAACCTAATAGAAAGAATAAGGACTGTGCAGTGGTCATGAAGAATTAATTAGTTCTATATTTTTGTTATTGTATAAGAATTAATAAATTCTGTATTATTTTATTGCCTACAGAAATAGAATCTGTTCAACTAGTGCTTAGGATAGTTGATATAATGTAGATTCCTATATCTTTCAAAATTTTGTGTTCTTTTATTTTCAGAAGATGATTATAATTCTGGTCAGGGACTAAAATTTTCATTCTATTCCCTTCAGACATTACAATGAAAGCTGAATCAGTAAAAAAAAACCCCAACATTTGAATTAGTAAACAATAAAATGATAGAGATATTTTTAACATAATCATTACCTAAATGGGATAGTATTTTAACACTGTAGAGAAAACCTCTAACCCTATGGGATTTTTGTTTCCCTTTACCTATGTTATGTTTTAAAAGCCTCTCACTCCATCATCATGTTCTTTTAAATATAATTTAGCTCCTGTATAATGCATTATATCATCAGATATTGTGCATGGTATTCTGGAGAATATGCTATTTATATACTGCAACCATTTAGTCATGTAAGAGATGCATTAGAATAATTTTCCTGAACACAATGCATGATTAAAGGACAATGTCAAAGTAATTTTTCAAATGATTTTCCCCTTTTCTGTGTTGTTTATAATGGCTTTTTGGAAGAGCAGTACTTGAGGCATATTCATTTGAAATCGAATAATGTCTCAGAACATTTTCTAACTTGCCTTGGTTCATTTTGGTGAGCTAATGAAGAGAGATTAATATCTGTTTCACTATTAAGACATTAATGAATTTTAAGTCCTKGGCACCCAACTTAGCCATTTATCTTTCCCGAGAGACAAATTATTGCATAACTTTCAATAGTGCTTCAGAGTTTGATTACATCTATAATGAGAATACTTGTTTAAACAGCAGCATTTTTATTTTAAATGGCTAAGGGGCATAATCTGGTTGAAGTATAAATAACTCTGCAACTYGGTGATGAGGAAGTTCTTAACATTTTTTGATTAATAAACATCTTGAGTCACATTCAGAGCAGCAGCCTACCTATGCTTCTGGCTTGCTAGAAAGGGAGAAAGGACARACCTTTTTGCAAGTTATCCTTTGAGGAGTTTCATTCATAGTGGATTTTATCCGTTTTTATATCTATTGCTACCCCCAAATTGAAAGGTGTGTTTGTCCAAGGGCTCTTCAGTTAGGGTTGCTGGATCATGTGGCATCTCTGGCTCCTAAATGGAGTGTATTCCATCAGAATTTTGCTACCAGGGATAGTATTAAGGGGTTATACTCTTCAAAGCTGAGTAAATGTAAAGTGACTGGAGGGGGGGGGGAGAAAGAGCTTCTTATTTTATCCATGTGTGTAGTCTTCTGCATGAAGGATCTTGATCCTTGAAGGATGCCTGCAAGTTGTTGCCACTGTAGTGGTAAAGCTGTTCCTGCAGATGCTGTAGAAACATTGATTGCTGTGAGCTGGGGAAAGTGGAAAAACCCACCTGGATCTGCTTCTCCTCTGTCATTCTCTGTGACAGTTGGGGTGAGGGGATTACACAGGATCCTGGATTAGGTGTGGAGGGATTCACATGACTAGGATTATATAGTTAGTGTCTGTATTTTGTCCCTTTTGCTGAGATCCTTTCTCTCAGGCTTTTCTCCTCCTGCACACCATTTTATATGGCTCAGGGTTTGTTCAAGTGGTTTGGAGAAGTGATTTTTTTTTTTTTTTTTTTAAGAAAAATCTTAATATGGAGAGTTCATCTGTTTCCATAATATAGTTCATCATCATTATTTTGCTATTGCCACTGGTGTTGGTCTTGCTAATATTTTAAATTTCTTTATTTATCTAGCTGGGTATTGCAGAACTCAAACATGCTACGATCAAAGATGAATCTGTTGTGGAATTGACACTGATCTCAGTGATAAGACAGTTGAGCCCCAATTTATTTTCTTTTCTGAATATGAAGGTCTGTTGCACTGCAGACATCTGKTGTTTCGGGCACTTAAAGCTGCAGATGCCTTACAACTCTGTTATTTCTGTTTAAATACGCATGAACTGTTGTTTAGGTAATCCAACCTGTCAAAATAGCATTAAGTGTAATATATTATGGCCCTTCTCTTTTGTATAGTGTAGMGGACTGGAGAAGTTACTTACGCTTGCAGCTACAGTGGCTGTGTTGGACTTTATACATTCAAATCTTTGGAAACGTGAAGGTTATAAAGGATGTAGTATTTGCGATAGGTAACTGCATTTATTCATACATTTTATTTATTTAGCCCTAAACAGGATATGACATTCATCTTTTAAAATACAGTCTTGATTTTAGGAATAAGGGAATGTAATGAGGTAACTTGGCAGGTTACAGGCTTTACTCTGCATCAAAACATACTTGTCCCACTTCCTCACCCTCAGTTTGGAGGGCTGCAGGAGCTTGAAATCTGTGTAGTTGTAATTTGGCTTTTGGTCTTGGAGGAAGCAAGCTTAGCCTCACTCTGGAGGTTGTTTTAACAGCAATAATCAGAGTAGCACTTCACTCTTAAGACTTTCTCCCCAGCCAAGAGGGTCTGCAAGCTTGTGGCAAGTGGCCACTCGTTTGTTAGCCAGCTAAAGGAGTTTAGTGATTGRATTTCTGCTGGAGTCCTATGGAACAGAAGCTTCTTGGGATGGCATTGCCCACAATTGGTATTTCAAGGGAGASAAGCTTTGGGTTTAGAGTCAAGGTATGGCAGTTTACCTGCCATGTTAAACATACCTTTTCCAATGGAAATTACTATCTGTGTCAAATAAAATGAATCATGTCCTTTGATCTGATTTTTTTTTTTTTTTTGGTCTTTTTTGAAATCAGTCTCTGTGAGTATTTTGAGTTAGCAGAATTGGCCTTGACTAGTCTTGATATGTTTATGGATTTGTCTGCCAGTTACAGGAGGAACACGGCTTGCAGARTATGTTAGAATCAGAATTCTTTATTCAGCTTTGCAATTTGGTCTTCTGTGGCTGAAATAAAATGGACTATGCTTGTTCTGTTGCTTTTTGTTTGTTCTTAACTTTAYGATGTAAAGCATTGCTGTAACGATAGGTGTGATTTAAAAGGTACAGGCTTGTCTTGCTGCAGATGAATGCATTCTTTTAATGGGCACTTAATCCTTGAGAAAGGTGCTGGGTTGTGACAGCACTTGAAGATGAATTCTTGTATTTTTCTGCAGTTGTGCACTAGGAAACAATGGCGAGGCATGCTTCTCTCACAAATATGTCTGAACCCTGACCTAGACAGATCACCTTTAGAGATGAGTCTCTGGGCCCATTCAATCCTTGACCTGCCTGCCAAGACTCTCTCAGTGCTGCCAATTTATGATGTGGACCTTGGGCCGAGAGGACCAGCTCATTTCAAGTTGACTCCCAACCAGTTGTGACTGATGGCAACTCGATAATGACCTGGAGGTGGTTTCAAGCCAGTGGTCACTGAGAAAATGTTCCCATCCTATTACAGATCTTCTGAACCATCTAGCTTGTGGGGCAGGTGCTCATCATTGGCAGAAGGAACTTCCTTTGTATCCTTTGTTCATTTTTGTAAGGTCTTCAATGCATTGTTTTTACATATCTGCAAAAAACCCTAAGAAAAAATGAAATTAAAAATTGTAGGGATTGCATGTACATTGGCAGTTTCAAATTTAACATGTGTTTGCAAACAATTGTAGAAAGAGAACTATATTTAACTGTGACAGACACACTGTTTTGTTGGGTTTTTTTTTCTTGTTCAACCCTGCTTGTGAACAGTGAGCTTCCACAAGGAAGGGGAAAATGTGTGCCTGGGTGTGGCACTGATGACAGTGGTAGCTTTCCCCGTTCAGTATCAGGTCATGCACAAACTGATGTCCAAGCAGATGCTTCCCATCTCCACCAAGGAAAAGMCTGAAGGTCTTAATGTTTTAAAAACTGGGGAAAATAATACATATGTGTGTTATGATGCAATTAAGTGTATGTGCATGCATGTGTGTTCTGAGTATGTGCACATGTTTAGACATCTTGAGTTAAAGCAAGTTCTGCAAATATTTCATGAAATGCTGCCTATAAATTGGTAGGTCCTATTCTGAGTCTTTGCTAAGCTTTGTCCCTGGGATGGAAACAAAAAAAACTGTAACTGAAGCATTAATTCAGTGCCCTGTCCTTGTCAGTATTTTCAGTAAAGTTTGTAGGCACACACACACACACAAAAAAGAGCTTTGGAGTGATTATTAGGCCTGTGTTTCTTATTTTATTCATTAGAAGGAATGAGAGCCAACGAACGCATTTTGTGAGATTTTTCTCTCCCTTATCTTTTCTTTAATAATTGACTCAAACCCAGCTTTTTTTTTTTTTTTTTTTTTTTTTTTTTTTTTTTTTTTTTTTTTTTTTTTTTTTTTTTCTTTTTTTTTTTTTTATACAAACCATAATGGTGTCAGAGCCCTTTTCGTCTTTCTCGTTCTTAAACATTTGAATAACATTGCTCATTTGGAACCTGTCTTAACCTCGGCAATATGCTTGGGTTATTTGAATTCTTGTTCTCTTTTCCCTCTTTGTTATTCACTGTACAATTTGTTTAATGCTGCCATAGCCATGCATTACTAGTCAACCTTATATATAAATTCCATAATAAATTAAATAAAGCTCTGTATGGGTCAGCTTAGACTAGCCCGATTAAAAAGTGATTTACTAAAGAGATAGAGGTAGCAGGATGGTAGAACATGCTTCTAAATCAATTATGAGTCCATTCACTGTCGGCCTATTGTGCGTAATAGTGTATTAAAATGCATTCTATATTGTTAAAAAAAAATTGACTCTTTCATTGAAACTGAATTAACATTTGCAAGTGCATAATAGTGTTTGGAAAGCTATAAACATTTAAATTCAATCCCTTATTGCAGGCTAAGTGTATACAGCTAGAATTGTAATATCCAGATAAGTCTTTATGTTGTGCTCATTTCATTATTGCAGCAAGATGTTCACCATGCTAAAGGTAAGATTGGGTGGACGCTTGTATTTATAAAACCATAATTATGAGGAGAAAGCAGCACCACTGGACTGTGAAAGGGAAGTTCATTTTGAACTGAAAAGTAGAGTCTGTGTGTATTTGTGCATGTATACACACGTATAAAAAGTATATAATACCCAGTGCTAAATTTGTGCTGGAGTGCATCTTAATTGTGCCTCACCCACCCCCTCCACCCTGAAACCTGTGACCTCACTTTTCCCTGTGAGGTGGGGAGCAATCCAACAGGATTGCTCCAGTTTGTGATGAGCTGTGCCCATGTTTGCAACTTGGCACAGACCCTTCATCCATCAGGGAGCCGCCTTCCTCCTGTCCCCCAGGGCCTGCAGGAGGTCTCAGTTCTCAGCAGGGACTGCCTGCAAAGGTTCACCCTGGCATTAGGTGACCTGGATCATGTGTGCCCTGACTTCACAGGCAGCACACTTKCATCCTGGTTCTCCCATGGTACCACTCAGACAAGGGATGTAGCAGAGTTCTCTTCCTCTAGAGCATTCCTCTGCTGGGACTAATACTGTCTTTAGTGGGATTTGCTTACTTCAAATTCAGCTAATTAATTTTTATGGGATAAATTCAAAAGGAGCTGAAACTACAGCTTTCATTTCAGTTTTACTTACATTTGTGCTTGCATCTGTGTTTCCAATATACTGAAATTATATGAGAGGTTCTACAGGAACCAGACCAATCAATGTAATCTGCAGAGTCTGAGAGTTTTAAAGAAGTTGTAGTCTGCTTTATTTCATGGAATAGAAATACTGGCACTGATGTTGAGTACTTCTTTTTGTTTTATASACTATATTTGCTTCCATTGTATCCTAAGCTGATTGTGTGAGTGAGCGCCTCCCTGCCGCACTTGTGCGCTTTAGTGCATAAATCCATTACAAGAAGCTGTTCATATCTGAGGCAGATCAGTTTAAAGCAATAATGCTTTTTTTTGTCAGCATTGATGTGGGGTAGCTCCCAGTGTAAAAGCTGAGCTTGTATGCTTGTAAAACTTCAGGTGAAGCRGCACAAGCAGTGGATGATACTTTTTTGTGACTCGGGAAGCAGATAGTGAGCATCTTCTCTAAAGTTTGACAGTGTCTGGTGTTCAGGCCAGAGTTTCCAGAGGTGCATGAACAATTCTTTAAGCCTTTAGGATTTTGCCTGMATTTGTTGTTCTGAAAGTGTGTGTGTGTGTAATGCAGGTTGACATGTAGGATGTTTGCAGAAACCTCTGAGAATTACCTAAGCGCTTTTGTTATACCGTGAGGGACACAGAGCTGAGCTAGCATGAAGACTGATTTATTTCTCATCTCTGAAGAAATTTAGCCTTTTGCTTCTATGAAACAAGCAGGTGAAGCATAAATTCACTTGTGTATTATTTCTAAACCAAAGAGAAACATGTACAGCTTTAGATGTCGTGCTTTTTCAGAAAAATAGAGGTCTACAGGTACCATTATAGCTGTACTTATATTTTAAATGCAGATAAACAGTGGCTGTGCATCTGGGTTTTGAGGTATTTTCTTAGGATTGAGACAAATTTATGCAAAGAGAAATCTATCAGCCTGCCAAAGGCTTCATACTGTGAAAAAGTATGTTAGAGTTTCAAGTTAATTTTTTGTTACTTGGTTAAAGACAATGTGGTTGCTTTTTTGTTTTTTTTTTAATGTACTGGACAATTTAAGAAGAGTTAACATTTTCTGTGTTACGTATTTATGTTGATTGTTTTTTTCTTATAAGAAAAAAAAGACAAGTTTTGTAGGTTATTGGGTACTTGATACTCAAAAAAAAAGTGAATGTTTAACCTCACTTCAGCCCCGAGGTTCATAGTGCAATGCAGGGACTATCCAAATGAAATAATTGCTTTGTCTGGCAAATAGATTGTCTCATAAGAGGACTGAACTGTATTAAGTGATTTCCCCCTGGTGATTGGAAGTATCTCTCTCCACTGGTTCAGGTAATTCTAAGGTTGTGCCTTCACTCTTTCATGCTAGACTGCTTTTCCAATAAAATAAAAAATGTAGAACCTGCTACACAAATGTAATGTTAACCTAGATTTCTCTGAGGACAAAGGTGAATGCTATAGGGTTTGCCAAAGGCAGGGGAGGAAATGATATTAAAAGSTTATTAGAGATAGAATTGGATGCATGGGACTGTACAAAGCTGAAAGGTGCAGATTGGGGTRCATGAATTTTATATTGGTTTGCATTTCTCTGAGACTCCTTAAGGCAAATTCTAACAGATTTTTTAAATATTTGAATACTACTTTCTTTTCCATACCAGATATGAATTCATATTAATGTGTTTCTGGGGTAGAAAAATGGTCATATGCAGAAGAGGAAGAACTGTTGGGAAAAGAAAAGCATAAAGATCTTTAAATAGCAGGTTTGCACATCTCTATGCATTGTTTTAGCTCAATGCTTGACCAGGGCTATGGCTGGCCAGACTGTGCATGTCCAGTGWACAAAATGAAAAGAAGCAGGAGTTAGGGTGCAATCAAAAATTCCCTTTCTAATTTAAATGCTGATGTGAACTGTCAGGACCTGCAGTTTTTGGTGTGGAACAATTAGGAATGCCCAAAGACACAGCTGGATTTTTCCATAGTACTGTACATAGGCTGAAATTACATATGTAAATGCTGAAATGCACTTTATGCCTAGCAAACCATCGTATTCAGCAGAGAAACTGCTTTCATTGCAGCTAAATGGGTKCAATCTGGATGTATATTTGCTGCTGTAGTGGAATAAATGTACACATCTGGAGGGATGTTGGGGTAGAGTACTGGTGGGAAGGAGGGAGTGCCTCAGTATCTGCTTTATGAACATCTAATTCATGTGCAATTATGCAACTTGTGCTCAGTTGCATTGCAGCTTGAACATGATCTGGTGCTGGGAGTGCTCGGGGCCTGATTTCTCTACAGGSGCTTTGAGTGTGGGGTCCCTGTAACACAAAGATGTCCAAAAATCAATACCTCATTATACTGTGCATGAGTACTTGCAAAACCCCACCCCTCAAAAAAACCAAACCAAACAACAACAAAAAAAAATCCACCCCAAAAAAACCCAAAAAATAACCCAACCAAAAAAAAACCCCAAAACCATCAAACAAAACCAAAAAAGTTTAATTCTGAATAGAAAATATGTTTAAAAGCATGTATTTTGAAATTATCTTGGGAAATKTTTTGAAAGAGAGAGAGGGAGCTGTTATTGCTGCAGTATGCCTTTCAAAATTGATTCTTCTCTGTAAATTTGGTTATTTACTTGAGCTCAAAAGTTACATCTGAAGAATAATTTAATACTGAAAATTATTCAGTATTTCTGTGACCCCTCTTCATTCTCAATCCTTGGAAAAGAAAACTAATTTTGTATTGTTCTGAATAAGAAAAAAAAAATCCTACACTGATGCGACTGTGAGGTACCCAGTGAAGTTTCTTTAGGTGTAATGATTCAAAGTTAGAAGTCAACGATGACAGAAGGATGTTCAGAGGATAAAGCCAAATCTAGCAATGGCAATTGGGATTAGGTTTTTGGAAATAATTAGGCTTTGGGGAAATAATTTTCACCTTGATGGTYTCTCTTTGTCAGAAGAGCTGACCTGGCTCCTCTGCCGATCAGCAGGTGATCCGTAAGACAGGTTCAATTTGGAGAAAAGCTGTAGATCTCCCTCTCTCCTGCTATATCTGCATCCACTCAGAAAGTGAAAGGGAGCCTGAATACTCAGCCCTGCCATCCTTGGTGCACTGATCCAGGCTCATGGAAGAAGACTTGACCACTTGGCACTCTTGTGACTCCAAACATCTGAGTTCTGTTTGCCAGAGTTACTGTTGCTGTCAAGAAAATCTTGACGTCTCTTGCAGGTATTAGGTAAATATGCTGAAATAGTAATACCCTAAATCCCAGGATGGAGAATGTTTTAAATCTTTAGGCAAAGAAAAATCAAGGCAGTTGCAGGACAATTTCCAGAGTACAATGCAGTGTGGAGTTTTCAGTCAGATTTTAGCAAATGCTGTGGCCTGCACTGCACACAGARTAATGGAATATTATTTGGTAGGAGCAGCCTGCAGGAAGAGGAAGAMAATGAAGAAAATTATTTTCTTTTATTGCCAAAGTCTTTTTTATTTGTCTGAAGACGTTAATGACAGCTACTGTGTCTGKTGAAGTGGACACCAGTGTAAGAGCAGGCTGCTTGCACAGCATTTTGCCCATGATCTYGCAAAGCAGTTGCTTTCAGAAACTGGATCATCCTTTTAGCAGTGCACTCAGCTTCCAGACTACCAGGCAGTTGTTGCCAAAGGACGATTTGAAACAAATGCCTGTAAATTCCAGTGGTTCCCGTCATGCAGCCCTCAACCACATTTCCAGTGGCTGGACAATCAGGATGAGCACATGGGTCACTGGTGTATAGGGTTCCTGGAGGAGGTGGGGGAATCCCCATCTTGGGTGATGTTGTGTTCTCAGGCTTGCTAAGGAGAATTAATTTGGGATTTGGAGAAATATCTGTCTGCACTCTGGCAGTAAGGAATGTGACCACAGCACAAAGCCTGCAAGGAAGAAATGGAGAGGGACGTAGAAAAGGCCTGAAAAAGTCTTCTCGTCAAGGCTTATGCAAAAATTAAACAGACTTCTTCTCTCTCAGCAGTTGTGTGTCCTTTTTGTGTGTATTCSAAAGGGTCTGCAGTTATCTTAATATCTATGCTTCAATATTTCTTCTTTGGATGCAAATGATGACCAGGCATTAATGTTTTGGGCCAGCTGTAACATTGCCTTTGTTGTTATAAGAATACACAGTTCTGACTGTGATGTTGTGGAATAGAGAAAAGTTTTGTTAAGTGGACAGTAAGTTTAATTAGAATGCCTAATATGACTGGGACAAACATAAAAGTTTTATAGCCATAAAGTAAACACTATCAGCTCTCTGAACCAGGAACCATGARCATTTTCATTCTCTCTAAATAAATGTTGGTATTTTAGTGCATAGAAACTTGTTTATTGTGATTTCTATTTATCCCCTGCTGCGGGGGGAAGAGTTTGTAGGCTTTTATTCAGCATCACAGATGATGCTGTTGCTCAGCAGCCATTAATATAGCTTTATCTATAATTAGGGAAGGTCCAACACCTTTCTGGCCATATGGAAAATGATAAGTTAGCACCTGCCATAACAGGAAAATAATTATTGGGTAAAGTATAAATATCAAAACATGATAAATAATGGTTACCTCAGCAATCCTCAGCTGGATAAAAGTAGCATCTGCCTTCCGTTTCTGAATATCACACATGATTAATCTGGAGACAGTGAGGCACTTTCTCAGCTGTGCTGTCTCTACTGGGCACTGAAGGCAAGATGTCTTAGGCCTTCTCTTAAACTGGAGTGATATCTCTAAATCAAAAGGTTTCCTCTAAGTGTTTTTTTTWAAGGAAAAGTGGGAAATAAAGGCAGGGGTGAGGTGCAAATTTAGCATTGGCTGGAAGTATTTAGTTTGCTCTTACAGTTTTGTTTATGGAAAGTTCATCTAAACAAAGCTCTGTTTTATTCTTCTCAGAATTTATGCTCTGTGTCTGATGGGAGAGATTTTATCAACCCCTTGCATCACAGAGTTTAACTCCTGTTCACTGTCAGGTCACCCATACAAACACTGTGTGCATTCAGTTTCATTCAGAGATGGCACCTGACAGAACTCTTCAAATCTGAGTTGGAATTCCAGAGCTGGTGGTGGGTGTCAGGCACTGTGCAGACCACATTACAAGTTGAACCAAAGYCCTGAGGAGTGATGGTGTTGTTAGGCCAGCAGTGCCTCCAAACATTCACCTATTTGACTACTTATTTGATAAGAAAAAGGAGAAAATAAAGATGTGTGTGTGTGTGTGTGTGCACGCACACATGTTACACAGGAGAAAATAGGGGAATGGCCACCAGTCTGAAAGAAATTCACTGACAGAAAACTGAAATTCTGCTTTCACTGTTCCCGGGGAGGCTTTTGAATAAAACTGTCACTGCCTTTCTTAAAATGGTGAAGTRTATGGAAAAACTTTACTCCTGCTTGAGATGAATAGCAATAGTGTAATGCTCCAGACTCTGCTGAAAATGCTCCTATAAGTTTAATGCTAACTGTTAATTCACTSCAACTTGAGAAACAAAAGGAGAACTGTACCAGGAGAGAGTTAGGACTAATTTTTATTTTTGGTAATTTTGTATAAATATCTGTACATGCATAGAATTTCTTAGTAAAGTATCTTCCCTCCTTTCCTGACAAAACTTTTGAGTTTTCTGTAGATTCTACCTGCATATTTACTACCTAAAATCATCTTCTCTAGCTTGAGGTCCATTAGCTTTGTAGAACTCTGGGACTTTGCCCTTTGCCTCACGAAATTAAATATTTAATATTGGTTTGTCTGTGCTTACTTGAAGAGCATTCATCYCTTATTTGGGTACTGTATCAGAATTTGGGAAGCAACAGTGATGCTGAAATGATGAAATCAAACCTTGACCCTCTCCTTCATCCTCTGTTCTCAGCGTTTGTGTCAGTGTTGTCACCCCTGGAGCCCTTGGGCTTGATCATGATGAAATGAAGGGAAAATAGGACCCTGGTACAAAGCAGGCTGATATTCCAGGTAGTAATGAAGAGAAATACACAGTTTGCTGGCAGGGAGATCCTTCTTGTTTGAACACTGCAGGATGTGTATGTGTGTATGACTGCAAGCTATACAGATTGTGAGGCAGACAAACCAAATAYATAGGACTCATTTTTCTTAGGAGTTTTGCTTGAAATGATCAATGCACATACATGGAGTTTATCTTGCCCAGTTAAAAACATGTTTCTTCCAAGAGGGATATAATGTGACATGGAAATAAGCAGGATGAGTGTCATTTTAAATTAGATTTTTTGCTATCTTTTTTTTTTTTTTTTAATGTCTGTCTCATTTTTATGGTGACCTGCTTGAGTGCTTTGGACTTGAAACATCTTTCCTGAGATGAATTAATTTCAAAAGATGCATAGTCAGTGGACAGTGTGCATGCAATATGGTAAAGTTTCAGTTCATGAGAACAGTGAGCACACTTTCCTTATAAACTGTAGTGCTGTCAATTGAGAGTGCTTTGAAAAGGCTCACCAAATGTTTAGTTGTGTGACATCAGCATTGGTATGAAGKCAGTAGTCCCAGTTTTTAGGTGTTTCATCCTGCTGAAGTCTTTTTCAGAGATTTTAACAGCACAGGTTACATACCTTTGTAGACTGATTCTTACATTTCATGAGGCCTTGTTGTAACTTATTAAATAAAATAACATCGGGTTTGTGGGGTTTTTTTTTGTTTCAGTAGTTGAAAAATGCCACTATATCCATTCTATAAGTATGTGAATGTTTGTTTTAGATTTGAAGACAAAAATAGCAACAAAGTAGAACACTTTTTTGAATTTTGTTCTAAAAGAATTATCTTATTGTTTGATTAAATTTAATTGCAGAAACTGAGACTGCTGAAAACATCAACTTCATTATTTCATGCAACAAATATGAAGGAACATATTTTTTTCTGTAACTTTAGAAAAGTGCATACTGATACAATATTAATATTTTCTCAAAGCTCATAATGAGGTTTTAACAAGTCTTTTATATGACATAAAGCACTCCTGGGAAACCAGAAGGTGATGTTGTGTCATCAGAGGTGGACATTTTGCACTTCTGTGGTTACAGATTAGCTCAGCTGCTCCTGAAYGATGAGTGCTAGTGTTGTTAAAGAAGGTGGGAATATTTTCAAGGTGCTAGGTTGTTTGCTTGTTTCTACTTCTAASTTAATTTATTATATATATCTATATGCATCATTAAAACTGTTTTTTTATGTGTTCATTTTACTGGTTCACCAGGACGTATGTTTCATGTAAGATTGTCAGTATTTAATAATGGAAGGATAAGTGTTCTTTGAAAGTATTTGCCTCATCTTTTACTGGAAATAAGAAGGAGAGCTATAGCCTGTTCTTATCCAGGGCTGGAAACAGTAGTTGGAAGGTGCAGGGAGATTTGTTCCCCTTACTATTTTCAATACAAGGGAAGACTTTGCCTAGTGATAGAGGTACCACAAGGATTGARCACTTCTTSTGCTCTCTRGGGATGACCAGAGTGCAGCCCTGRGCCTCTCTGACTTCTGTGCTCATCMGCAAAAAACTGGAGAGTGGAAGCATGGGCTACATGCTTTTGTTAATATCACAGGATATTATGCTTGTGTTTGTGATATTTTCACCATTTCAGCAAAAAGTCCACTGGGCATTGTCTATCTACTCATGTCCTACCTCTTTTGTTTCAGGAAGGGTGTAATAGCCTCTTTGGAGATTTAAACTTCTAAGGCATTGCATGGTTTCTCCAGGATTGAAAATTTTATTTGTTTTGCATGATGCATCTTTAACAACAACAACAAAAAGTTATTTTATTCAGAAACACCTGCAGCAGTTGCTCTTGAAGTGGAATCTTCATTTTGTCCTCTTGTGAGAAGTATTTTATGGTCTGCTAAAGCTTAGYATTGCTAGTGCAAGCTTCTTAGCTACCTAAACACTGCTCTTKAAAGACAGTATTTCTAATAAGTTTAGTATGGTTCCTGTTTTCATAATAATAAGCTTTTTATAATTATGATGTCTTCACTATCTGGTGGTTAGCGCTGGTCAGTTGAGATGGAGTCATACATTCAGTGGAARCATGTCCAAGTTCCAGAGGTTTGGCTGTAAGGGCATAACCTTTCTCAGGGACCCAGAAACCTGGGCAGATGACAGCAGAGGATTGGAAGGGATGCTCCCAGTGATGCTCCCAATCTTCTACAACAGATTTTCTGGCCAGGGCAGCCCTCACTTTTATTTCTAGAAACTCTGTGGGCACAGAAGTTGGTCTTGCCAGATGCTGCACTTTTACTGAGCAGCTATCAAACATCAGGCTGTTCTGTTCAAATGCCTGGKTTTTCAAATGGTGGTGGCTCCTCAATATGCCCTTGTGCTTAATTTCTCATTACTTATTCATATTTGCTTGTGATGTGCAGTTGAAATATCAGTGCCCTCATCTTGTAGTTAATTACATGTAACCCTTGTGAGTTATGAAACTGAACAGCAATATTAACCCATGGTGACWTTTGAGATTACAAATTAGAATAAGAAATGGGTGTGATAAGATTGTTTTAGTAGTGGTCTTGATCTGGTGGATTATTGTAGTAAATCCCATTCAAGTAAGAAAAAGAAAATCAAAATTATTTAATGAACAAGAATAGCCTATTTTCTTCACAAAACAGGCATCAAGATAAATTTGGGGAAAATGAGCTCATGACTTTAGGCAGAATAATGTTTCGATTTTATTAATACCAAGTAGCATGTCAAAACAAGAAATCAAATGCAATTTGCCAGTTTCTCCCTCCAAAAACCCAAAGACAGTGCTCCACACAATGTAGTAGGAACTTCAATTTGATCTTGTCCCTCCAGATTGAAGTCAGCCATCAAGTTTCAAAATAAATTTAATACCTTATAAATGTGATTGACTGCTGATGTGGTAATCCCGTTAGCTGCTGGGAGGTTTAATAGCTGGGGAATCCATTTAGAGAAGAATAAGGATCTTGAGGTTAGGATACTGGAGTATTTTCAATTTTGGTTCTTATCTTTGACATAAATTTGGCATTAATCCCCTTCTCTGCGCTTGTCTTTATGAAATGGGCGTTTCTGTCTCCTTCTCTGCCTGATGGGTATGAGCATGGGTGTAAACAAAATGGTCTCATAAACACAGATACAGACATCAAATTCTACTGTGGGATTTTCCATRTATTTTAGAAAGATCAAGCAGACAAATGTTACATGCAGCTCATGTGTTATTTTAGAATATTTTAGCCCACTGAGGGAAAAAAAAATAAACTAAGAAACTCTTCCCAAGCTGATTTCTCAGCTCACATATCTGTCTCCTCAGGGCGACGGTGGTTGTGCTTTTGAGTCCAGAGCTTGAACAGCTGTTGGTRCTGCTGGTTTCACTCTGGAGTTACAGCATCTCATTAGTAAGATGAGATCTCCCTCAAAAACAACATATCTTTACATCTAAAATGTTCTTTTGCTTGTATTCATACAGGAGACTTAACGATTTTAGCTTTTGTCATTTTCTCCTGAAAATGGTGAATGTCAAATGTTTTTTTTTTTGGTGACAGTTTATGTCAGAGTTGTGCYTTTCTTTTTTTCCCATTAGGGAGATCTAGCCTACTTATCATTACCTATGTTAGGAAAAAAAAAATCATAGGTAGTGTGATGTGGGTGCATAAAAGCATGCAAAGACAATGCTGGTGTGACAGCTAATTAAAACCAGGTACTTTAATGCTGAGAAACAAACAAAAATCTTTAATGTTACTGGAAACCAAAGTGTTACAAAGACAGAATAGAATTGCAGAAGGCTTGTTCAACAGACAGCTCAAAAGATTTATGGAGTACAAAGGAATATGAATGATATTCTGAGGGAAAGCTGAATTATTATGGCTCCCCAATGAKAAGCCATTGTTGCCTTGGTGCTGAAAGACTTACTATAGTTGCAAAGCAGCTGCAAGTGATATTTCAGCTTCTAGTACTAGATACCAACAAACCAGAGCATTTTAGATCAGTCAGATTCCCCCCAAATTCCTTTGCAGATGATCCTTCAACCTGATCCATTGAGTAAGTCCTTCATACTACTTTTTAGCCTCATCACACAACAATGAATGTGGTATCATTCACACTTGTGTATAAAATAATGTAATGTCACATTTTTATCTAAGGCTTCTTTTAGCCCCAGTATTAACATTAACAGCTGTGTAAAAGCAGTTTGGGAAGAGGCTGTACATTTAGTTATTTGCTCTGTTCTGAATGCAGGTTGGAGCTCTGTTTTGAAGTACAGTTGCATTCCTCTAGCCCCTTCACATGCCACTCTGTTATTTTCCATTATTACCAGGAGAACTTATGATAAACAGATATTTGTATTTACAAAGTCCTGTGATATTCAGGTGAGTCCTTTGTAGAGCTGTTTTACTTAATATTCTAAACAAAAAGCAATCCCACTGCCCTTTGAGGTGTGCAGCAGAAGGGCTGGAGGCAGTGGCCACAGGTTGCAGCAAGGAATGTTTCAGATGGATAAGGGAAAAAATCTTTCATGGTGAGACGTGGGATTTGTGGCATGGACAGTGATGCCTGGAGGTGTGTTGGAATCACCATTCCTGGGTTAGTCAAAACCCATTTGGAAAAAGGTTGTGAGAAAAAAGGCTCCTATTTTGAAGCTATCCCTGCTCTAAGAAGAGGATCTCACCAGGTCACCTCCGCAAGGCCTTAAAACACATTTTTTTTCTGCAATTCTATGAGATCTATATATACATATATAAAAAATATATATATGTATAAATGTATATATATAAAGTGATGGAGAACGTATTGCCTTGTGGTTTGCTATTGGCACAGCCTTTCAAGGTGTTAAACACACAGGTTAAGTAAAATTTGGAAGAAGTGGCATTTTGCTTCAGGAGAAAAATAAAAGTAGCATCATACAAAAAATGGTTTGAAGTGGCAGTGAGGTGTCATGTGTTTGGCAGTTAGAGATAACAACATTTAGGCCTTGTGGGAATAGATTCCCTTTCCCCCTCCTCCTGCTCTGTTTTGTTTCTAGAGCATGCTTTTGGCAACAGAAAATGTCATTCCTATGCATCATGCAACACTTTGGTTACATTTCCTAAAATAGAATTCAGCTGAGGTTACAGTCAGCGTTCGAAACCAACTACTGTACATGGAGAGCAGACATAAAAGACTTGTGCTGAAAAAGATGAATCCATTCCTGTTTCATTTTCAGAGCATGTTGGCAAGAGTTGCAATTGCTGACATTTTGGGGGCAGCTCCTGAGAAGTGCAGCACTCGGTTGTCTTGCTCTGTTATTGCCACATCAACGTTTACACAGTTTGTTTGTGCAAATGTGTTGTCAAAATGGAAGCGTTTGTTTTAAATCAGTCCCGTTTTATTTCAAAAGTGAAAGAAGATTTTTGGCGTGTATTTTGCAGARCCATAGAAGTTAATGTCTGGGAGGAAAAGCAGTGGAAAAATGGGGCGATAGTGTGTCACAGACATGAAGAAGCTGTTTGTACAATACATACAAATCAATAGAGAGTCTCTTGTCACTAAGTTCATGACCACCTAAACCTCACTTGACTTTAAAAATTAAGTGTGGCACAAACTAGAGCAGACACCATGTTCATTAGAGACATCCACTTGTCCACAGTTTTGAAAAGAGGAAGCAAGATGTGACTTTGGCATGAATATGATGTATTTGTGTGTGTGAGTTTGAAGGATGTGGAATACTGTGACACAGAAAACACCAGTGCAGAAGGTTTAGTTAGGCATATATGAGCTTTCTTTGGAGATTTGCAGAGGAATGCARTAACTTTTAGTAAGTCCTGGGAAGGAAATAAAATCAGTCTCACCCTGAATCCTACAAAATTTCAACAGATCCATGACTTGGGCTGCTTGAAAGCAAGCCAGATTTCTGATGGAATTGTCTCATTATTTATGTGTTTATTGTGACCATGCACGTGTTTATTGTGAGCATGCTTGCCTCTTGTATCCAAGATGGTAGGAGAAATTTTTATGGTCTCRTGTTATTTAAGAATTATATGTTCATTTGGCCCTGGAGGCCAAAGCTGATTGACTTCACAACACCCAGGATTCCACCTTAAGTTAAGGAACTTCAAAGCAACCTATGTGGTTTAAAGGTGTGAATTTTTGTGTGGATCAGTAGAAGCTGCCCAAAAAATGCCTTGATAATACTAACCTGTATCTTAATTTTTATTTATYAAGGTGTGCAGGTAAACTTGAAAGAAAAACATTAGTGTGTTTACCTATGAGTACTTTACCTGTGCTTTCTGAACTGTCTTTCTATTAATCCTGA
This sequence comes from Malurus melanocephalus, assembly GCF_030028575.1. Lineage (NCBI taxonomy): Eukaryota > Metazoa > Chordata > Aves > Passeriformes > Maluridae > Malurus > Malurus melanocephalus. The sequence goes on along the minus strand of NW_026623831.1, from coordinate 57,802 downwards.
AAGATTTTTMAATGAGATTAGGTTTGCTTTGTTCTGCATCGTTGGAGAACATGATACATGTAGGCCAGTCCTCGTGCTTGTGCAAGTTTTGATTTGGAATGCTCCTGTATAACAGCATAGTCAGCTTCCATGCSTTCTGTACAGACTGGGATCAATAATGATGCAACACAAGCACTGAACATAGAACAGTGAATAGGAATCCCATCTTTTATTTTCATAAAAATAACCAAAATATCTGTGCAACGCCTATAAAGGCTTTTAACGACTTTGAAGTATAAGGCATGACATGTTGTTTTAATTTATATACAACAAACACCACGTTTCTRAAGTTGCTATTTGGGTTTTTTAAAAGATGAAACTGATGATAGCTGAAATGAAATGAAGTAACTTTTATGCATGTTGCATTTTAACAAGTCTGCTGTCTCATTGGAATGCACTGCCTTCTTGTGCTACATTTTATTTTTGGAATTTAATAAGGCGCCTGTCATATCTGCCTCAAGGCTAAAGAATATCATGAGGGAGAAATCCAAAGTACTGTCATGTTTGACTGACAGGGGGCCAATTTTAATTTTTTTATGGGAGGTGGCTGATATTAACAGGCTGTAGTGCTGAAGATGCACTGCTCTACCATCTGCTTTAAACATCCTGCATTGATGAGCCAGTAATGACGTTGCTCGGTGACATTTATCAGGTGAATTTGGCTCTGACATTCAGTAGAGGATTTTCATTAAAAAATTAATTCTGTGCATTTTACAGTGAAGCCCATTGTGATGATAGATTCTGGTACGGTGCCACGTATCTCCAGAAACTGTTCTAATTACCTGAGAAATTTGGGAAAGCAATAAACTACTACTTTCCATTTCTTGTGTGTACTCCCAGAGCATATAATTAACACACTGACTCACTTAGCTTAAATCTCTGAAGATCTATGTCTGTGTGATGATTACTAGCTCTTCAAAGTAATAAGCAAATGCACCTCAGTGGCTGGATGGCAGCAGGCTTGGCAGCTTTTGTGAAGTGCAGCCTGATGGTGACATTCCCTAAATGTTCACCAGAAAAGTGAGTGGGATACAGTAATAGTGCARATGCTACAACTTAAGCAAACATTTTAAAAAGCCCCAGACTGCTTCCAAGAGGTCTAATAAAGTATTCTTCAATCTCTTAAATTCAATGGGAAAAAATGCTTCTATTGCCAAAAACTTTTTTTTCAATATTAGTTGAAACTATCTTTCATCTTGGTTAACTTTATCTCCCATTAGCTAAACATTAGGAAAAAAAAGTCGAGTCKTACCTAAGAAATTAACGCAAATCCCTTAAGAAGCAGAATCCCTCAGCTATGTTTGACATTTTATCTAGCATCTTTTTCTGCTCTTAGACATGTCAGATCTGCACATATCCTTCCTCTTTTCAGAGTGACTTTTAGGTGATCTGGGAGGAACAAGCAGTCCTACCATAGCTTTTCAAGCCCCTGCAAGTGCACCCTGACAGGTGGTGGCACTTCCACTGACAATCTTGGTGAAAGAGGCGAGACTTAATAAAACCCAGTAAGTGGGGGTGTGGCTCAGTGTTCATTAACACTCATCTCTGTTAAACCAGACTACTTTGCTGGACATGTTTGCTTTGAATCAAGGCTGAACACAAGTTTTCACTGAATTTATTGTAGCACGTGGTAAGGGGTTTGTGYCAAGTTTGTGCACCTAACTGGAGAAACAGGAATGCTTCYYTCAGCCTGTAGCTAAAGTACCATASACAGAGCATTGCAGGTGCAGCATGAAGCCCACTAAGGCCAGATTTACTCTTATCATGGAATATGATATCACCTCAGATGATTGGGGAGATGATACGTAAGCAGAGCAGCTGAAGGAACAACTGCATTGAGAAAACAGATCAGGCAGATTGCATAGCATTATGCTGCTGATCATCAAAATACTTAAGAACCGCTTAATTCAAACCAGGTGAGTTACCCAGTAATGTCTCTGGAGATGATTTGATTAGCAAGTCAGATGGTTTTAGATTACAAACATTCTTTATAAAGTATCATGACTATTTTCTTAAAGTAATTTCTTGTGTTTTATGGTGATTGGAGAGTTTATTATCTAGAAACAGACTAAAATTCTTATCAGCATTTTTACAGAAAATTTATAAAGAGTTTTCAGACAGATTTCTTGACCTTCTGGAGGGGGTAAGTGTGTTAATTCTCTGTTATTCTGCARTGTGTCTCCATCCTTCTGTTACACAGCAATACTTTATTGTCTGGTTTGGTAACATGAATACTTACAAGCRTATTTGTCTCAGCAAACCATTTGGTGTGGAACTGACGATAGCCTACACCTGGCTTGGGAGTCATATKCTGGTGAGAGAGAGAGAAAAACAATACTCACTTAGTGGGAGCCATGAAAGAAGCAATTTTGTGACCTTTTGAGAAAGGGCTGTTTGGGGAGCGTTTTCACAGCCCAGCGTGTGTATCGCTTTCATGAGTACCTGCCTGCTGACCCACCCTGCAGAGGTCACTCGGGCCAGGCCTCCCAGCAGCTTTTCTGACTGGGGACCCTGGTGACACCCCCTTGATATGCCGTGTCCACCAGCCCATGTCCCTTTCCCCTCTGTGGCCTGGCTCCCTCTCACCCTGACCTGAAACCAGCCGGAAGAAAGCGCTGGGAGATGGCGCAAGGCACAAGGGGCTTGCTCAGATTCAGTTTGCTCCGTCAGAGATCCTGAGTTTCCAACSCTTCCTTTCCCTGCCCTTCTCCAGTGGCGATTTTTCCGGCTGGCTGCCTGTCCAGGTGCTGGTGTCCCTGTCACCTGTGTCCCTGTGCTCTGAGCTGGCCCTCCCGCTGCTGCTGCAGGCAGAGTTCAATAAGCGTGCGGCTGCCTGCTGCTGAGCTCCGCCAGCTCGCTCCCAGCCTGAGCAGATGGTTCTGCTGCTCAGCCTTCAGAGACTGCCTCTTTCTCTTCTAACAGCAAATTAACCCATGGCTGGAGGCTCCTGGAAGTGGGATTTTTTTTTCTCCTTGCTTTTTTTGTGTCTTGCTTGTTTTCCCACATAAAGGTCTGTGGGGCCTAAACAGGAGTCTRTCAGTATGAAAATTTAGCAAAATAGTAGATGACTGTCACAACAGGAACTGTAATTTAAATATTGGTGTAAACCCTAAGCAAACCTGAGACTTTCTGTTGTTGTTGTTCATTTTCAGATATTTCCTGTTCCTTTACTTGTCCRCTTCTCAAGCTCTGATTGTTTTGCWGCACATTTGGGCAAATATTGTTGTTCTTTATAGGRAAGCATCTCTAAAGCAATAAGGTTTTTTTAATCCCTGGCTGCTGGTCATGAGTGACAAACCATGACACAGAATTATGTCTTGTTTGCCTGGGACTTTAATTTAAAGGGAAGAAAAAACCCCACCTTCTGGTGAAATGATTTCTTGGTTTTTTTTCCTCCCACCCTGTGAAAGAAGTAGTTGGTTTTGGACGTCCTAATCCTTTTTGACAAAATTGGAATTAATTGCTGTTCATGTCAGCCATGCTTTTGTAATAATTTCATACTTGTAGAAACAGAACAGTAGATTAGGTGCATCCCTTGAGTTCTGCAGTTGGAATTAAAAGCAAGAGAAAAACTACTTTCCTGAAGCAAAAAGGTGTGAAGTTGGTGCCTTCCTCTTCCTTTCCCCCCCTCTCCCTCGTTTTCCATTCCCCGCTTATTTTCTCGGTGAGTATACAGCACCAGCAGCTGGCTGAGGCCAGATCTTCAAAAGAACGGGGATTCTGAGGAGAAGAAAGGGCCAGAGAAATAGAAGGAATACATTTTCCTTTGATCAGAAGAGAGCATGTCTGAGTTAGCAGAAATCCTTCTGTGGACATCAGCAGGTTAATTCAAGAGCTAACGRTTTTATTATATTAATAGTTGAAGCAATGGTGTTGCAATCATATGAAAATATATTAAGGATTTTAAAATTATTTTCATCAGGACAGGACTATCTGTTTGGGTCTATTTTTTCAGCATTTCCAGCTGTTGAAGTATAGGWTGCTTCCTTCTGTTTTCAAACATGTATCTTTTATGATCTTGGACTTTGAAAGAAGTCTTGTGAGTAGCTTAAAACCCGGTGTTTCTGCAACAAAAAGTTGACAAAACAATAGCTCTCCTGCTCAAATTTTGTATCCCTCACTTGGTAGGCCATTAYAGTGTGTGAGAGGGTACAAATACATATGAAGAGAGGCAGAAAAAGTCCTGTTTTCATCCAAAGGTAATCCTGCCTTTGATAGGATGACAGGAGAAGGGACAGAGTGACCTTAAATGGAGCAGCAGGTTGGAGAATTCCTGGTGCAGCTCCTTGCTGCATGGTGGACACAACTTGCATGAAGTAGAGGAATTGCACCAGAAAAAAAAAATTATAAGAAATGCAAGGAAACAATGTAGGCTTTAAAGTTTGGCATCACTGCTCCTATTTTGTGGGATGAAGCATCCAGACCATTTGGATTTGGAAGCATCTAGATGAATGTCAGTTTGTGTTTGGACACAGCAGAACCAACTCTCTTGTGTGTACTGACTTATGCAAAAAGCAGTAGTGTTTGGCTCCAATGAGTAAGTACTTTGTGATTCCCTCCTTTTTCCCCTTAGGATGCAAAAGGACAGGTGTTTGTCAGCAGAGATTAATAAGCTACATAGAAGTATTGGAAAGAGTGCACTGAATAAATAAAACTGGTTTAGATGCTAAGAAAGCTGTGTGAAAAATGTAATGTTCTCRCTGAAATGCGATGTCTCTCTGGGTGAAGCAGGCAGACTAACCAGATGCACTTACCAGACATTGCTGCCAACAATTTGCTTGTTTTCTTCTCTCTAAGTGCTGAAAGATTTAATTCTTTAAGGATAACAATTCTAGTGACATGTATCCTTTTTTCCTTTTTTATTTTTTGTTCCCCGCGGTTCCATTTGCTTTTTAATTCCAGTTGTGTAACTTTATTGATTTACAAATCAAACCACAACTTTTCCCTTTCAATAAGTGGGTGCGAAATAAATAGGAAGGGCCCTGAAAAGACAAATATTTGACGAGACAAACTGGTAGGCATTTACACCAGGGAAACTAAAGTTGCACTGGTGCCTCAAAGCTCAGTTCTCTAGACAGGAAATATTTCCAGATTAGGCTCTGTGGACTCAGAGATCTGATTGATATAAGGGGTGTAACCTCTAAAGTCAATGTGTTCTCAGCCTTTTCTTTCATGAATGAATGACGTTGCAGCAACTTTTGGCTGTGTGTTCTACATTAGGAGTAAAGTTTGGGGATAAAAGCATTACAAAGCCTTTTGCCTAACTTCCTGAAAAGTTAATGCCTTTTCCATTAAAATCCTGATGCTGTGAGGAAAGAATAGTGCTAACTTAGTTCTGTCAGTATGGTGTTATACGTTCATAAATATATTAGAGTGAACACCTCGTAGATAGGAAACATGTGAATGTGAACAGTTTACTAAAAGTCTTGTCTCTTTTATACTGTACACCATATGAAATCACTGTCCTGGGAAGTTCTGCAGCATTCATATGTTCCCAAGTAGAATTCAAAAACCTGTCTGTCCTTTTTGAAGCACATTTTCTGGAACACCTAATGAAAAACTGTTTCTTTTTAAGCCAATTTTCAAGTTTTTCTGGCATGAAAGTTATTTACATCCAAATGAAAAAGCGAAAAAAAAAAAAAATAATGTCAGAGCACTTAAGTAATAGTATCCTGATGTTACTTAAATTTGTAAGCAAACAGTAAATATACCACTCAACTAGGGAAAATAGGAAATATGCTTTATTGAGTTTTTATAAATTTGAGAGGCTAAAAGGGTTAACACATCACCTGAAATAAAAAGGCATCTTATCTTCTTCTGTAGAATAAAGTTTACTTGYCTCTCTCATTTGTCCAGTTTCAGAACACAAACCTGTGTTCAGCTTCTGCATCTTCTTCTCAAAGGTCACAGTGGGTTTTCACAGATTACATGTATCCCATAATTGCCAAGAACTGGGAAGCAATAATGCATATACTGCGAGGAGTAAATGTAATCAAATGAGAAGGTAGAACCCACTAAAATATGCCTTCAGTTTCCTGAGCATTGTAGAAGTGATTGCACTGGAATGAGAGGATCTGCTGGAAGCTGCAGGTATTTCTGTCTGCACAACAGGACACCAGCCTTTTGAAGTCTGTCAGCTGACTTCAGATGACACTGTCTTCAATTTTTTTTTTTCCAGTTTGATTTTTTTTTTTTTAAATGGGATGTCGTTTCAGTAGACATAGCTTCAATCACCAAAAAAAATGTAGTATCATAGTGAGAGTAGACTGAAATCTCCAGGAACCTGAACTTTCCCAGTAACAGCTCTGGCCA
>NW_026623831.1:42904-51376 GCF_030028575.1 Malurus melanocephalus | reverse complement strand
TTACTCTGGAGCAGCACTACAACAATACAAGTGTTAAATTGAAGTTCAAGTCAATTTACAATTATTTACTCTTGCAGTGCCAGTGTAATTTCAGATATGGAATGTGATCTGATGRTTGATTCTGCAGTTTTCTATCATTCTGTAAAGAATTGTGAAATAGTTATTTATAACTATGAGCATCTGTGTAATTTTCTTATGATTTCTGTTGCATCACGTGATCCACTTTTCACACACTAGGAAAGGTGACYGTAGATTTTGGATTATAAGAGAGGAAAATGGGAAGTGCTGAAAAAGCTGAAAATATTCTTGGTCAATTTGAGGGTGTCCAAATATTTTTCTTCTTTAAAAAGAATGAGCCCAATTTACAGCTCTTAAGGTCTGCTGATATTTTGTGAGATAAATTTGTTGCTCTCTGATGTGTATAGTACAAATGTCTACTTAGATACAGATGGATTGTGTGTTTTTATCTATAAAAACTCACGATGCTTGATCATATCAAAAATACTGAATCTTTGATTTATTCCTCTGGCTTTGTCTGCCAGAATTCTGCTGTTAAGCAGCACTCGGGTGTGGCTGTCACCTGTTCAGTCGTGTCATGTGTGAGCTTCTCTCCCTGTCATACATTTTCCTTTGTGATGTAGATGAAAGTCACAGGACTTGGCGAAAACAATGTGTATTTTTCAAATGGGAAATGGATCACTAGCCTACTTGATAGCAAATGCCTGAGTATTGGCAGGCAAAACCAGGACAATATTTATTTAATTTATTAAAAAACTAAAGGCTGTGACTTCATTCTTTGAAGGCATATACAAAACTACAAATGTAATTTGTTTCCTTTTTTTTTTTTTTTTTTTTTTTTTTTTTTTTTTTTTTTTTTTTTTTTTTTTTTTTTTTTTTTTTTTTTTTTTTTTTCCAATGGTACTTGCTCTTAGAAATGAAGACTCTTGCTCTGCACAAATAGGATCCTGGCGTTGAAAGTGGGTAGGAGAACAGATGTCTCTAACATCAGTAAATTGGACAGCATTCTCATCATGGAAATCTGTTACTCCATGCTTAGCTTTGTCATCACTCTTTACAGTGCTGAAGAGACTTTTGTTTGACCTCTGCCTCTGACCTCCCAGAGCCAGCACTTATGGCCACATGTGGAATAACAGCTGGTGGCTGCAGAGTCCAGGTGCAGATGTCAGGAACACATTTTTACAGCTGTGCCATCTGTGTGTGCAAACATTTCTTTTTTTTTGTGCTTGAGCTGTGTTCACTTCTGGCTTTGGTGGACAGGGGAACAGCTCATGGGGCGTTTGCTGGGCCAGACCATTTAAGACAGTCCCTTGTCATTCTTGATGCTCTTTGCATTTAATCACTTTTGAGTGAGAGTGATTTAACTCCATTTATGCTCCATTTGAAAGAAACAGAACAGTTGGTCTTGAAATTTGGGAAGGCCACTGGGTATGTTAAATACTCCATAAACATGGTCTGCTGTTGATTTTTTTTCTCTGCAAATCGTTTATAGGTCAGAAATAAAAACACTACCTTCTTGTCTCGAAGCATTTCACATAATTGTGTTATTTTATCTCTTTATGATTTGATAGTATCTCTGAASCTTTTCCCAGAGCAGGTGGCAATGCTTCCTTAGCACCAAGTGTTAGGTTAGAAGAATAAAGATATACTGGATTGCTAATGAAAAGTAGTGTATAAAAACTTTCTTCTAATACACTAAAAATAAATACCCATGGATAAGGGTCTTAAAAAAAGGCTTAGAACAAAGAACAAACAACAAAGGCATAGACAGAGTTTCTATAGTTTTAATTGCTTTCTGTGTGTTCTCCTACTGTGTTGGGGATGTAGTTGTAAGGTACCTAAATTGCTTCAAAATTGAAAATGGATCTATGACGTGGAATTGTAAAATGCCAAAAATTCAGTGTTACAGTGCAAGTGTACTCTGTCAAGAAAATACATAATTGGGACTGTTGGACCACTTTGACAATTAAAAGTGATTGAGGACTTTTCTCGGAGGAGAGATCACCTTTAGAGCRCTGGAAAGCTGCCTGTGTAACATGAGTTAACACAAAGTTTGTGTCGGCTGTSCAGACCCAGGCCCGCTTGGAACCTTTATGCTGCCCTATAAAAAATTCCAAAGCAGGCAGGGAGTGGAGTCTGTGTCCTGCTTGGGCTCTGTCCCRAGCCCCAGTGGCAGYAAGGCAGAGCCACCTCTMGCGGAGATGGGGACAAAGGCGGCTGTGCTTTGTGAGGACAGGAGGGAGGCTGTCCCCAGCGCTCTCCCAGGCTGACCTGCAGGACACTCCTCGGGGTGAGGAGGAGGTCACTGCACTCCACAAACCCAACCAGCCCTTGGAGCCACAAGTGCTGCCGGGGCYGCCAATTAGCGGCAGCTGGGCTGGTGGCCTTGGGCTGTGGACAGCTGGGAGCTGGACCAGACAGCCCTCTCCTGCCATGTGGAAGCAAAAAATGACAAAGGAGCACGGCAACATGCTGTATGCTTTCTGGATGGTTAATTTATTTTTATTTCCTCAATCACCTTTTGGTGGTTTGTTTGCTTGTTTGCCCTTTTTCCCTTTTTCTGTTTATTTCCACTCTGTTCTATTCCTTCCCATGCAATGCTGGTTGTGGTACTTACCTCAGTATAGTGTTCAATATCATCTTCTCCAGCCAGGGCTTGCTCATTATCTAAGAGGATGTGAAAGAAACTGGTAATCCTATATGAAGTACAGTAAAGCACGAGGAAAYACTTCAGTTAAAAACTTCTGAACGTATTTTTTGAAGTGTGAGCTGAGCCAATAATTGGGTTCAAATCCTATTGACAGACTGAGAGTACAGTAAAAATATCAAAAGTTATCTTCATGCTCAGAAGAGAGAACAGAGGTTGTAAGCTGAGTTACTCTCCCAATCCTTAGACAGAGTCTGTCAGGGTCATGTTATTTCCTCATGGATAAGCTACTAGTAAGATTCCTCATGGATAAGCTACTAGCTTACTACTAGTAAGCTACTGAGGACAGGCTTCTTTTCCATCTCCCTTCTCTAGGTTGGAATTACTTTATAATTTCCCATGTGAAGAACTGGAAAGTCTTAGGTATAAAAAGGCGCCCAAGTCCTAATGAGTAAGATTTTTCTTGAAATCTTTGCATTTCAGATTTCAAAAAAAAAATAAAATAAAAAAAAAAAATTAAAAAAAAATTAAGTCTTTGAAACAGTCTGAAGGTGTTCCTTTTTCAGCAGGATCCTTGACAGAGGAAAGAAGTGCACTATCTCAAACCTGTTTTCTCAAATACTGAATGAAGGGAACTGGATCAKCAGGCTTGTTTAGTCTCAACAGCAGCATAGCTGAAGTAGAAACCTTGAAGTCCTTCCTTTTGGAACTTGGCAACCACACATACCAAAAAAAAGAGTAATAAGTAAAAGTATATATTACCTCATCTGTAGGAAACCCCATAAAGTGTAGCAGCTCCTTTATGTTGCTCTGATGCCAAAGAACACATTTTCAGGCTTCATCTTCTATATGAGTAAGATTTGCAAAGAGTTTACTGGTGTTCAGTAAAATACTATTTGTCTGACTGGATTAATCTCAGCCCTGCTGAAACATAATGCCTTGAGGCTGCCTATGTGGTAGTTTTCATTGCTTCAGTTTTGTAAAGTATGTCTTTAACTGGAAAAAAAGAGATGATGTTGAACACCTTTTACATTCAGTAACTTTTGTAGTGCACAGAACAGCTCTGTTATGGAAACAAGTATGGTATAAATAGGAATGACAGCCAATAGGTGATTTTCATGACTACTTCACAGCCTTCCACAGTACTTGGGTTCAGGACTTAAGGGGAAGACCATGTGGAGGATGTGATATCATCCAGAAACCATTCTCTGTGTATGTGCATGTATATATCTGTCTGCAGACAGAGATATTAAGAAATTAGAATTTACATCCATAATCCCGACAAAAAGAGAATTAGATGCCTGGATGCTTCAGATGCTCACCCATTGCCTCACTTCTCTTTTATTTGAAGTCATTAGCCCAAATTCTGGATGGGTTTGTGRTTGGGCACATCATTACCAAGATTTTCAACATGCTAACTCTCCTACTAAAAAAAATAAAAATGAACCTTTTGTCTGGGAGCTTGAAGGCAATAAAATGTCTGTCTTCTGGCTCCTCATTGTCACCTCTCTGGTGGAGATGAAGTTCATATCCATCTAGAAATACTGCCTATGTCAATCCGCATACTCATATTGTCTGCTTTAGCTAGGGAAGGTTAAATAAGTGCTTTTTTTTTTTTTTTTTTTTAAATTATGTGGGACATGATCACATTTCTGCAGTTAAAATGAACATTAAGAGGATATTGCTTGTTTTTTCAAGACTGTGAATAGCATAGCAGCAGTGTCTAACCAGTGTTCACATGACTTTTTTACTTGAGCTATGAAAGTCCAATCTGTTGTCAGTCATTATATATTTGCTGAGGAGAGGTCTGCAGGTCCCTTTCACAGGGAAAAGTTAGATGTCTGTTAATTAAAGAATGCTGGAAAACCACTGCATGAGGATAGTGCATCCAAGACAGAGTGTATTAAACAAAGGAGAGAAAGAAATGCTTGCAGCAAGACAGCTTTTCAAAGTGTGGTTTTTATAATATCAAGTATTTGTTTTCTACTTTATTTGGTTAATGGTTTAAGTAATTTAATTTTCTTTTTAATTAAGGAGTATACTTGTYGGAAAATACAGTATTTTGCTTATTCTTGGTATTGATTTAATATAGTCTCAAACTGCCCACAGAAACTTTTTTTTCRGTTCATGCAGTCTTCACCATTATTCTTGGTACAGTGTGGTGATTAATACCAGATACCATGGAGAATCTTTTAACCTGCTTGTGAAAATCTGATTGAAAATACAGATTTCATATAGGTGACCAAGAGGGATTATTAAAAGCTTTACTTATCTAAAGTGGTTAGATAAAAGATGCAGAAGTTAATAACTCACTCTGTTCAGTGAAGTGACCCATCTATCTTTGTGCTAGTAGGAAATAAAGTCATCTGAAAATACAGAAGTGCAACAGCATGTTAAATTTTGATCTAATAATACTCATGAAAACTGAAAGAAATTAGTGAATCTGAGGAGGTGCAACATTGATATTACACAGTCTTTTTTAGGAATGMGGTACACAATGCCTGTTTATAGATAGTTACTCTTAATCACCTCTGACCTGTAGGTAGTTGAGGAAAAGGCATATTAGCAGCAACAGGCTAATTTTGGTGATTCAGAATCAACTTTTGTACAGCTGATGACACCTCAAAGTCTGTTGATGTAGATGTTGTCATTGCATTCTTTGGATGTGTTAACATATCCAAAGTTGGGCTGTGATGTAAGTGGAAGTGTTGAAGTTAGAATTGGCAAGGTCCTTTTGCTGGCAGCACTTTCAACATCATTAGATGAGAATATAGGATTGGGCATTTGTATAAATGCACACACAGAAAAATAAGATTGCTTCTGAAACTCACGTATCACCTTAGAACTTGGTATGTCTTATCCTGGTTGTGTTTGCTTGGGTAGGAAAGGAGGAAGGCAGAACAAGCTGAGGTGTGCTTGGTAGTACATCTRTCTGCAACAAAATCCTATTGTGGGAAAGTGCACATGGATGAAGTGAACAATAATAATGATAATAATAATAATAAAAATACATAAGTTTCTTTGTAAGTGGGGTGGTCCCTTCAGCTCATGCATTAGTGCTTGTGCTTCAGAAGCCTAGTAATTTATTGATGCAGATGGYTATGTAAAGTGCATGCAATTTGTGAGGGGGCTTGACCCTTGACTGATGGGCCATATGTTGCAAARCCCCAGAGGCATCATTTGACTGAGTTCTTTTCCTCTCTCTGTCTCTGCACCCATGGTCCTTGTTCAATCACCACATATTGAACTGTAGACTTCCTAACTCCCYCAATAAATCTCCAGCTAATGGCTCCCTGAGCCCATAACTTAACCCTTTACATACAAAAGAACACATAATTTTGCATTGCATTTTTCACACTCACTGAAATAAATAATACATGACCTAGCCTAGTTATCAAGGACCGGGGTGTCACAAAACAGGACTACCTCCAGGCTTGCCATTGTCTGCATAAACCAAACTTACTTGGAGCATTTTCAGACTTTAATGAGTACATGATGTTACTGAGAGCTGCCCTAAATGCAACAGAATTGTATTTCTCAAATACCACAAGTGAAATGTAGTAAAGTACCCCATGCATCTGTTTTATTTTGCTGCTCTTTTYACATTTTAACAGGGTTAACAGCAAGTTCTTCATGACCTAGGCAAGTCTGCAGTTGCATAGAGATTTGGCAGATGGTTACCTCAGTCGATCATCTTCACATCATCTTGTAAAAYGGATCAGTAGCTTTCTCTTGTAGAAACCCCTGTATGTATTCATAATGTATTCATATGCAGTAAAATTACAGCTGCCATTTATTTCATATATTTTCCTTAAAGTGGACATTACTGCAAGGTGCTCCTCAACTGGGCTTGCGTGGGGTTCTMCATTGCATCTACATTCTCCTACTGCAGTAGGAGCCATAGGCTGCTGTACAGCAATGCAGCCCTGTATGACAGTCACTTATTGCCATAAAACTATTTTTGTATAAGCTGAGCAGGCTACACAAAGCAAGAAACAATGGTAAAGTCTGTATGAGACTAGTACTGAGACAGCTCTTTTAAATATTAACCCCAAACATGTGGTAATGTAGCTACAGGGATTCTGCTTTAAAAGAMTGACTTGAAATCAGACAGGATGGAACTTTTCATTAAATTCAAACATCAGAGGAAGAAAACCATTCCAGGTAGATAATGACTATTCCATTTTCTCTACAAAGTGATGTGAGCTGGTTGTTTACCTGGGCAAAAGTTTTAACATTGGCTGTAAAGTCATGATTCTCTAGAGAGAGCAGAGGCATTTTACACAATTTCTTAAAAAATTACTTTTTGTTGTGGTGTAGCCTTCTATAGTATTTTAATGCAAGAAACTTGTGATTCTCGTAAGTTTATTCTGGCAAAAATTACTAATAATGGGGTTTAGTGTGAATAAGAAGTGTGACCACGTTCAGTTATATTGTGTCATGCATAGAAAATAAAAAAATGTAGTTCACTTAGGTAATCATTGTTTTGTGGTTTAAAGTCTGTGTATAGGTGATGCTTTTGTGTTTTGCATCTTATTTGGAGGGAGAAAATGGAAAAAAAGTYGGAGCAATTTGCAGTTCTTCAGTGAATCTGAGCTAGTTATTATGGTATGAAAGAAAGTGAGCTTATGGCAAGCTGATGTGAATGAACAAATTCATAACTTCCTCTCTTARAACTGCTTCCTTAGCAGTTTGTGATGYGATGCAGTCAGAGAGCGAGGTTATWTCAGCACAAATCATGCGCATTAATCACGCACATTGTTGTTTTCAGTCACGTGCATTAAGGCCCGTAGGCTTGCCAGTTTTATTCATATGGATCCTATTTCTGTGCTGTAGCCTCTGCAGCATCATTTTATTACAAGTCTTCAGGCTTGAAGTATTCCATGTAACCAGAAGCCAGTGATAAGCATTCCCTCCTGAGGTTATTCTTTCACAATTAAAGTGATGATATTGAAAACATTGATGGCAGTGGGATTTACAAGGGCAGAGGTCTTTTCCATTGCCTAGAATACYAGAAGCAGTTGAAAAACTCAGTTTTAAAATTTCCTACAAGCATTAGTCCCCATGAAAGGGCTGTATATGGGTTTCAGTATATGTTCTGAATGAGTTGGGCTAGCCTATAATTTAATGTGCATTTTATAGAGCTTTGGTCAGAGTTTCATCTGCATTTCAACTCTGTTATCCCAGGTGTGATTGTATATTGCACTCAGTTCTGTTTCTGTGGTGACCCCTTATGTTCAAATTGAGTGGGTTTTGTTTCCTGAGTACCCCCGCTCAAATTAGACAGACCCCTTTCAAAAGTCAGAAGGAGAAAAATATAAAGAAATTATTTCATGTTTTCTAGCTAAAACRAACCGGACAAAACTGTAGGAAAGTGTTGTGATATCATGCAGATAGATGGTCTATCATATTACGGTAGTATTTCTGAAGAATGTGAGTGTCAACAAAAGTCTGGAACTGGCTGATRTGAAATATTAGAAGGTAGAGAAAGACATTTGTTCCCACTGATCATAAAAGAAGCTGTAGAAAGCTGCCTGGAAGAAATTGTGTTAGTGAGCAGGCACACTGCTGAAAGCCATTACCCTGGTGAGTTCCAGGTGTCAGTTTGGATATTATCACTGCCGTGCTGCACGTGGTGAAATGTGCTGTCCTTGATGAGTTTGGGGTTTTGAGAGGCAATAACAGATTATCTTTTCTGTCAGCCACAGTTCTRTCAGCTGCTCAGTTTTCTGAGCTTTGGGCTGGGCATTAGAAATACTGGTTGAAAATTAATGATGAGTTGGTTTGGGTTTTTTTTGTTTTGTGGG
>NW_026623831.1:38883-42755 GCF_030028575.1 Malurus melanocephalus | reverse complement strand
TTGTATGCAGCATTTGAATTGGTACACACTAGTTGTTGGGGCCACGGTTTGGAATTGTGCCAYTTGTAACTGATTTGAGATGGATAAAAATAAAAAGATAGTATGTACCAAAGTAGGCACTGGAAATTCTGAATTCTCTTCCTACTTCCTGCTTATGCCCCCGTATACTGTATAAACCTGAGCAATTTGGTATTCTTGGGAATGCCTCAGTTTTTAATGTGCAATAATTTTATTAACTTGATTGGTGAGGTTTACTATTTGCTTCTCCTTCCCTAGGAAGACATACAAATTAACAAAAAATCCCTATGGAATTCTGACAGAATATTTTGTCTAGAAATTAAGCTTAATTATTGGAATATCTTGAAACATGGTGTGATAGAAGTAAAAATTTTTTGTTGCCTGAGACAATAAAGCTTCATTGAAGAGAGTTTTATGTTTTGCAGAAGGTAAAGGAGAATAGGTCAAGCTGCTTTGTCCTGCAGCTTAAACCACTTTTGCAATCAGATCAGCTGAATAATTGGGGAAAAAAAAAATAAAAAAAACCCACCAGTCAGATAAGGGAATATTCAGTTATGCGGCTTTAGATTCAGAGTAATTTCATTGATGCCATCATCAATGTTTAAATCATACTGTCTAAAACYTAATGTAACTATCATCAAATTTTATTATTTTTAAGGGAAAGGGGCAATGTGATCAGGTTTTGGAGCTGTAGAAGACAGATCATAAAATCCAAAACTGTTCCAGACCCTTTTGTTTTAAGTGACTTTTTCWGAGTAGAAATGTACTGTATGAAACTGGGGTTTTTTTTCAGTAAAACTGGTAAACCAAGAATAGTAGAAAGATTTCAGTCTTGCRGAACTATGATTTATTTTTGTTGTTCTTCATATCCCATTATAGTTTATTCATGGTAAGCTTTTATCTTGAAGACACAGTAATTGAATTGGTGTTGAAGAGAAAGTTGACACACATAAATAACAAAAAAGGACAGCTTAGGGGTCTATATATTTCAGATGCATTTTCATTGTGGCCAAAGGCTCTAAAGACACTAATAGTAAATTTCAGCTACTTCTGTCAAGATTAATTTATTATACCATAATCTTTGTTTATGATACAGGCAGAATAGCTAAGTAATACCAAATAAATCAGAGTATTTTACCATTATAACATAAAGCACTTTATTGTATTGTATTTTCTCTCCCTCCACGAAATCTAATACACAATTTAGTACACTTGAGATACACATAATGAAAACAAGACTTCTGTATTGGTAAAAAAGCTAGGAAAAGTAAGCATTTACTTTCTTTACTGAGGTTTGGGAAGGATTGGGGTTATTCCGACTCCAGTAATCATACCCTATGGTTTCTTCCTGAAAAGGCATCTTCACATTTGTGGGCAAATTACCAGGGCCTTCACCTGTGCTGTATTTGCTGACTCATGAGCTRTTAAGTGCACTTAATGGGGTGACACTAATATGGCCACTGCTAGGGCACTAGGGTTGATTGTTAATGCTTTTGTGTTTAAGCTCTGTTTTAATTCAGTATACACAGCCTGATCCTCCCTGACATTTAGTTCAAGAAGAATATGACTGAGATGCATCATCACCTCTTTTTCTGATTTCAGAGTTCCCTTCTTGTGGATTAGTGCAGAGATTTTAATTTTCAGTTKTATTTGCAACAGCTAGAGCAGTCTCAAGGGAATAAAAGACACCCAGGGGGCCTGAGAAGTTCTGCAAATTTGTTATTTGTTGCTGAGTATAACTTGTGTTTCAACTTGCTTTTTTGGTTAAAAYACTGACAGGACATAAACCACCTACTGCTGTCCCGATCAATGCTGTGATGCTTTTGAYGGTATAAGTATGGAGAAGTTTGTTTTCCTTCATGATTAAGTCACTTCCCAGTATATTTTTCTTGGGTGAAATATCAAAGAAGGACCCTGTGAGTGTTTGTTTGTGCACCGGTTTCAAAACAGAGCCAAATCCCCAGACAAATTAATGTGTCAGGCATTACCCAGAAGAGTATTTGTAAGAAGCAGCTGAAGAATTAAGGGAACAGCAGAGTTGTGTAAAGCAAACAAAGGAACACTGTGATTAAACCACTGCTTGATTTAGGCTATTCTTAGACAGTGTGTTCACCGCAGAAATCCACCCATTATCTTCCTACTTTTTACTGGTCTGATTTTAGCATTCCCGTGAAAAGCTAATGACTTTAATAAAGAGCGGAAACCAACACAACAGGAAAGCAGAGTAGGGAAATCATTATCTATATGTCAAAAGCTGTTTCATGGATGTGGGTGGTTTCTATATCAAGTAGTGGAAGCTCAGGGATACAGGATAATATCAGAGCTAAAATGTGGTTCTCCGCATTACTTTCCCAGTACAGTTTTCTCACTGATGCTTCATAGAATGAATATATTCATGCAATCTTCTRCCCAGGTTTGGGGGGCACCTGTTTTGCCTTCTGAATGCCTTTATTAGCTAATGTAATACAAKGCTAGTGTTATTTTCTGTGACCTTTCTTAGTCTGTAGTTCTGGGCTTTAGTTCTTTATTTTTTTTTCCTCATTTAATTTAATGAACTTATACATTCCCCTGCAGATTGCTTAAGGGAGCATTTAATTTTTAGCATTTTTTTGATTGATAATAGCATTGATATAGGAGAAGGAGTAGGCGACTGTGATTTCATTCTGACTGAAAATGTTCCATTTCTGCAAACTATTCTACATTATCCAGTTAGGCTATCATATAAATACTTTTACGTAACATTTGAGAATGGGTGGAGGAAAGGAAGAACAACTGTTGATAAGAGGTGTTTTTTCCCTTCTCCAGAATATTACAGATTTTTCTTCAGAGGATTGAAGTGTTAAGATAACAAAGAACAAATGATGAAAGGAAAAGTAGGAAAACTGTTAAGTGTTTCTTTTGGGTTGGGTATCCAGATGATCTGTGCTTTGGGAAAAGACGTGAAGGTTTCAGTTGTGGTTCTGCAATTATTTTTATTGTTTCGTTTTTTCAAGACCTCAAAAGAATGACCTGTAAAATTATTTGAAAGTCATAGCTAGAGGCAACATACAACCTCACAATAAAGTGAAACAGAAAATTCCCTTGCTATTGTTATTTGCCTTATGACTTGGCTGACAGAAGATGGGGCCATCCTGGATATTTTGCTTGAAGTGACCTTGAGGAAGCTACAAAAGTTTCGCTCTAAGGTGCTGGAACGATACTGAGTTTTGATGTGTCCTCTCTCTCGGAATGAACAAAGCAGTGCATATCCGTGTTTGTTATAAAGTGCCTTTCCCATACAGGTAAACTGTGGCATGGAGAAATTCACCTGCCARTTTTTCAGCAGGGGAAAAAAACCTCATAGAAGAATTAAGAGCATGGAACCWCTACCTCTGCTTCTCTGTGTAAGCAGTTGATAGGCCATGTTTACTGAAAGATTAAAAATTTCTAAATCCCGGCATTAAGAATGGCTGTGCCGTTTGTGTACAGTAATGTGATTCAGATAAGTTGTTTCATTGTTGACAATTTGCTTCCTGCCCTTAAAATAATCCTTTTTAATTTGCCAAACAAAAAAAGTTTCAAGATACTCAGTCCTCAGTTTCCAAGTCTGTTTGCTTACCCAAGCACATATCCATAACCATTTTGTTTTGAGATTAAGCTGGAAATCTCAGAAGAATAAACTTCTCTGTGGGTATTTCTGATTTAATTTACATTCAAAATGAGCTGACTATCATGTTGCATAGAATCCCTCTTTTCTCATTGTCTGAATTTTATGTAGGAATGGTGAAGTAAATCAGAATTTTATAATTACCATGCTAGKACAGCCCTAAAAGTAAAGCTTTCATTTCAGCTGAAGATATTTATTTCTAAGTGGG
>NW_026623831.1:37547-38869 GCF_030028575.1 Malurus melanocephalus | reverse complement strand
ATTATTTGCATTTAGGATAATCCCTAGGCAATGGTACTTTTGCATTGATTATTTGCATTTAGGATAATCCCTAGGCAATGGTACTTTTGCATTGATACTTACGCATTTCAAAGGTTTACTAGTAAACCACAGGATTACTAGTGAAAGCACAAAATTGGCCTTCCTTAACAAAATCCCAAAAGCTACCTTGCTAAGGGTGTTCAACAGAAAGCAGTCCCTGCCAAATTGCACCTCAAAATTGAGCAGCTTAGTCTCATGTTTCATTTGTGGTTTGGGAGGTGCTCCCTCAGTGTTTCTCTGCGATACTTACACTCAAGTTTCTCTGCGATATTGTAAGCACCTCACTGCCACTTAAAATTTAAAACTTTATACTTCTCAATTAACCAAAAATGTAAATTATATAAATGGTTCATTCCTGGAAGTCCATTGTTCTTGTAACTCAGCCATCTAATTAATCTTTAGTGAGCACAGAAAGCAATGGGACCATGTCTGAAATTGTACTGAATTGGGAAAAATGAGATACGCTTTAGCAGCTCAGAAGAAAGCTAAAACAGCTTGATGGAGGAAAAAGCAGCCACTTTGGATGGTGGTTCAGCTGAGAAAGCAGAATCAGAAAACGGCAATTGATTCACTAACTATCACAGCATCAGTCCATTCAGGAGCCTTGTGGAGATCCCACTGCAGGTCTGGATCAAAGGAGCTAAATTAAAGCAGGCTTCCTGGAAAGGAGTAAAAGAGAAAAGGAGCATTAGGGAAAGCAGGAGGGCATCTGAGTCCAAGAGGAGCATTGATTTTGAATTTTTCATCAGTCACGTGAGTTTAAAATCAAATAACACACCTATTGTGGCATTGTAATTCTTCATATTCCTTTATAACTCTTTCCAAATTACAACATTCTCTTGCTGAATGTGCTATCTAATAGCAGGTTCCTAATGCTATGCACCCAATTTATCATTTCTTCTCTGAAAATTGCAAGCAGTTCCTTATTCTAAATAAAGCAGTGTACAGTGGCTGCTCTTCAGTAACAAAACCACCCAATTACATCAAATATGTCATCTGCTATCCGAAGAAAAGAGAAATATCATGGTAGCATGAATATCAATTATGTCATAACACTTGGTAAATGGCAAATTTTTAATGGGAATCACATTATGCCTTAATGCGAGCCCATTTTACAGTGCATATAACTGTAAAATCTTTTACCTCCTTCCAAATAAATTGTCTCTTCTGTTTCATGAGTACTAGGGTGATAATAGTCTYGCAGTGAAGATGGCAAAAGGGCAATTTTGTTCTGAATAAATGTGTGCCTTAGGATTTTTTTT